>NW_015536509.1:215778-217643 GCF_001515605.1 Sinocyclocheilus anshuiensis | reverse complement strand
ATACATAAATGAAAAAAAAAAAAAAAAATGTAATCTGTATATAAATTTGCATTTGAAATGTAGCAGAAATAAATAAAGACTGGGTTAAATGTTTGATAGATAGTTTGACCTTTATATAACAAACAGAAAGATGTTGAAATCTCTCAGTTTTAATAGAAATCAACCCCTGGGACATTTAAATGTCTGTAGTTGGAGAAGCGCTCATAAATGTTTCATAAAAGAATCAACAATGAAATATGAATGTTTAATTCATTATAATACAATGTAACATGTATTATGTAAATGTATTATAAATATTATAAAAGTAATGTCGATTTAAAGTAATTAACTGCTGAACTCTGTGAGGTTTGTCTGTAGGGCTGGATAAAATGTGACCCAAATCCTCTGGACAGAAGGAAAAGCATGCATGGACCTGTGATTTGTGTTCGTATTTAGGAAAGGGGCTCTTAATTACAGTTAAACATGCCATGGTGGCGTTCACGGTAAGATCCAAGCAATTTCTGAAAAAATAATTTGCTAAGTCTATGAACCCTCTTCCTATAAAACTATTAAAAAAAAAAAAACTAAAAACTGCACAAATTAATTAATGTTCACCTTTTATTTGTATTTAGCCTTCATACAAACATGAAATCATTAATCACTGTCAAATAATCGTCTCAGACTCACCTAATTAATATTAATATCTTTAACTTCAAACTATAGGCTAGCATACACTAGCAGTCAAAAGTTTTTGAACAGTAAGATTTTTTATGTTTTTTAAAGAATTCTCTCCTGCTCACCAAGCCTGCATTTATTTGATCCAAAATACAGCAAAACATATTTTTTACTATTTAAAATAACTGTTTTCTATTTGAAAATATTTGAAAATGTTATTTATTCCTGTGATTTCAAAGCTCAGTTTTTAGCATCATTACTCCTGTCACATGATCCTTTAGAAATCATTCTAATATTCTGATTTGTTGCTCAAAATCATTTATTAATTTAATTTATTAATCTTTGGATCTTTCTATTCATCAAAGAATCCTGAAAATAAAATGTACTCAACTGTTTTAAAGGGGTCATATGATGCGTTTTCAATTTTTCCTTTCTCTTTGGAGTGTTACAAGCTCTTGGTGCATAAAGAAGATCTGTAAAGTTGCAAAGACTAAAGTCTCAAATCCAAAGAGATATTCTTTATAAAAGTTAAGAGTCAGCCACACCTACCTAAAACGGCTCGTTCTAACACGCCCCCACATATCTACCTCACTATGTGGGAAGATTTGCATAACGCAGCCCAAATGTTCACGCAAAGAAAGAAGGCGTAACTTTTATTCTCGCTGTAGGTTTATTGTTTCCGCTGCCATGTCGTAAAGACGCTGTGTGCTTCGTTGTGAAAGCGAAACTACTTTGTTTGGTCTTCCAAAAGAGGACGATATCTGCTTCGTCATGCCTGGAGCTGATCCGTGCTGGTCGATGATGAAATACTACAACTTTGCGCTGTGGATTGCCGGATCGGCTTTTAACCGTGGACGAAGCGGAGTCCAGACCGGAGTCGTCACATGTCCCTCCGGACGCTCCTTCGTCGAAATCGCCGGCCGCGCCATTCTCAAGCCCCCGGCCTCTGCTCACTGTAGACCACCGTGTGTGACGCTGTGTTTCATTGTGAAAGCGAAACTACTTTGTTTGGCCTTCCAAAAATGGACACGACTAGAAATCAGTGGTTAAGTTGTATTTACAACACTGTTCCAGAACAGTTCAACCCAAATATTCCGATGTGTCCAACGCATTTTATGGAGGACTGTTTCCTGATCCTGGTAGAGTAGACTACAATGCCGGCTGTTCTGACTCACAGACTGTAAGTACGTTTTCATTTAAAGGATTTGCCA
>NW_015536509.1:215186-215650 GCF_001515605.1 Sinocyclocheilus anshuiensis | reverse complement strand
ACCTCTGATTGGCCATTGCGTTCCAGAAATCAACAGCTGAGTCTGTGATTGGCTACATTGCGCAACCCTTTAAACGCGTGTTATAAATATAAACTCTGCCTAGCTTGCGCGTTAATCATTTTAGTGTTATTAGTTATTCTTTTTGCTTTTGTGCAACACATAAATAACAATTTATATGTTTTAGACATTTTATGTTTAGATAATTTCTATTTTCATTTTATTCTCCCGCATTCCGCACACACACACCTTACCGCCCGCACTCCCACGCCGCACCCTGTTGCGTTGGGTCCCGCGGGAGTGCAGGTCTCTACACCCGACCCATTATCTGACAGCAGCACTAATTTAATTCTGTACCAGACGAGAACCTTTTGACATAAAGACCGTGAGTCGTGACCCGAACCGCACTCGCATTAAATCTATTACATCAGGTAAGCAAGATTATTTATTTTATCATGTAACACAAG
>NW_015536509.1:210571-213030 GCF_001515605.1 Sinocyclocheilus anshuiensis | reverse complement strand
AAAAAACATTAAAAATCTTACTGTTCAAAAACTTTTGACTGGTAGTGTAGGCTGATTATTCTTATAGATTGAAAAAAATATGCTTCAGCCAGGATAAAGTGTATGAAAAGTGCTCTGAGTTGCTGCAGAAAAGCAAAAAATTGAGCAACAACAAAAACATGTTGCTGGAGACGGGCTTATTGAAAATGCAAACTGATTGTCTGCCAGCAGGAGGTGCTTTGAGAGCGGTAGAACTAGCGGTTTCCCCGGTAACAGCTATAATCAAAGCAGCTCCGCTCATGAACGCTTCTTTATCAGATAAAATAGAAATTCCATCGAAACTTTTCTGAAGACAGTCGGTTCCCTTCAGAGATACATTCATATAAAACACTGCCGCATTTTGATTTTGAAACGTGCAGTGCTCATGTTTATTCACAAAGTCAAACGTCACAAATAATTCAATGTATGGGAAACACTGGTAATGTATATCGAAATATCGGAAATGTGTTTAAAAATCATATCACCGTTATTGAAAAAAATTATATCGCGATACATATTGATATTGAATTATTGTCCAGCCCTACTGCAGGATTAAAATGTGACCCAAATCTTCTGGACAGTGATTTGTGTTCGTATTTAGGGAAGGGGCTCTTAATGGGCTCTTAATTACAGTTAATCAAGCCATGGTGCTGTTCATGGTAAGATCCAAGCAATTCCTGAGATTCATCCACCTATTTGAACTCTTTCCATGTGAAGAAAAGGCATTTGAGTTTGTGAGGATATTTTTGTCATATTATTTCCCATTCTCTTTCCTGTTTCAATCTCCAGTATCATTAGAACATTTTCAACACAAACAATAGGATTAGCCTTACATGTGTGAGAGAAGCACAATCGCCGGCCATTTTAGGAATACATCCCAAAATGAAAGATTCTCCCCATCACTCATTTATTAGTGCAGCATGTCTAGCAGAATGAATAAAATGTCTGCAGTTTACATCATATGCCAGCTTGTGTTCATATGACTGCTTTTACAGAGATCAACAATAAAGGAATAAAAAAAAGAAAAAGAAAAGCGGATCGGTGAATAGTTGGGATCATTGGCGGAGGGCCAAGCACGACACTCAAACACTGACCTATTTCACGTCGTCCAGAGTGTGCTAGACTAGAGAAGAGATGAATTACTGTCTCTGCTGTCATCTCATTTCAGGTGCTTATTTACTTGGCACTGTTTGTGCTATGTTTTGGCATTATTTCTCTTTCTGCAATGGTTACGTCAGCTAGCTGCTAACAGCTGCTTTACATTATATGAAATGTGCAGTATCCTTCCGATGACCCTCATGCTATGGACTTTTATGTGATGGGGTTAGACTGTTATATTACTAGCTCACTCGCTGGGCATCTAGTAACAAATCCATGATGGTGTGTCCAGTTAATGCACCCTGGAGGTTGTGCAGACGTATAAATCACTCGGTCTCAGACAGTCAATCCTGGCCAGAGTAAAATTGTGCCCAACCCCCAGGGTCGGTTCAAGTGGCAGTGCATTAGCACGATCCAAATGCCAATTCTCATGGTGGCACATCCAGTTCTCTCTGGTGGCACAGTATTGGCAGAAATGCAGATATGTAGCCTGTGCACACACATAAATGTTTGTTTTTCTGGAATGTTGGTAACTTTCCTTTGACTTGTATTATTTTTTGTATTGAGATAATTATATATTCTATCCCCAGCCCTTCAAGAAGATATTGAATACTTCCTGCCAAATAAATTGGTCATCAATTCTTTCCCCTCATATTGTTTTAAACCCATATGACTTTCTGTCTTGTGAAGAACTTAAAAGGAGATCATTAAATGAATGTTTGGTTGGGCTAATTTAGCACAGTTTTGACTCACAATTGTGATTAATGCTTAATAAAGCAGAGTGTGAGCAAAAAAGTGCATATTGCTCACTGATCGTTTTCCAATTGGTTTTGGAGGAAAAACAACCCCAATATTTAAGCAGCTTTGTTAATTATATAAATCATATAAATAATAAAATCATAGAGGCACTATTGCTCTCCTGTGCACCATCCCGTGCGTCACACTCCAGTCCAATAGGTAGGAAAATGTACTGCTGCTGTATTTAATGATCCCTATCAGATATTCATTAAATGATTTGTGTTCCACATAAAAAGTTCCAAGTTTTGCAACAACAGGGAGAGTAAATAATGCTAGAAATTTAATTTTTCCATTAACTATCCCTTTAAACAAAGCTTTTTGTGTTTTATTAAAGGGGTCATATGATGCGATTTAAATTTTTCCTTTCTCTTTGGAGTGTTACAAGCTCTTGTTGCATAAAGAAGATCTGTAAAGTTACAAAGACTAAAGTCTCAAATCCAAAGAGATATTCTTTATAAAAGTTAAGAGTCAGCCACGCCTACCTAAAATGGCTCGTTCTTACACGCCCCCACATGTCTACGTCACGATGTGGGAAGATTTGCATA
>NW_015536509.1:205659-210180 GCF_001515605.1 Sinocyclocheilus anshuiensis | reverse complement strand
TTGTAAAAATCGACGCGTTTCAGAAAGGCGGGGCATAGAGGAGAAACAATAATGTACAGTATGTGGAAACTAATGTTTTTTTTTAACCTTAAACCGCATAAACACATTTCATTACACCAAATACACAAAATGTTCTTTTTAGCAAAATCATATGACCCCTTTAAGACATTATTTATAAAGGGTCCGATATACTTTGAGCAAAATTTCAGCAAAAATAAAATAAGAAATTCAAGCAAAAGTTTACTCTGGTCACTAAACCCTTTCGACTACGTGGTGATCTTCTGCGGTTTATTTCTTCTGTTCAGTCCGTCGAGGTCAGTCACCCACATGAACACACTGAAGAGTTGCTTTATAGTAAAAATTGAAGTAAAGTAATTCAGGGCTCGCAAAATTTCAAAATCCCTGGTAGCCCTTAGGACAGGTACTCTTCAGATTTTGGTAGCCCAAAAAATATATATATATTTTTTTAAATATAGAAAATCAGATAGGAGTTTAAATGTCAATCAAAAATATTTTCAATACACAAAAATCAACAAATATGAAGGAAGGAATTTTATTTCACTATTTACAGGGTATCTGCAGAATTTTTAAAAATAAATTTAAGGCGATTTATGACCCATTTTTAAGAGCTGCACAAGTAAAATGAACACAGTATGAGTGGGGTTGGACAATGTCTATGGTAACATACAGTATTGAGCCATACAGGTTTTCACAAAAACAAAAATCTTGTACAACAGCATTTCAGCCTTTAGACCATGTATATGAAAAGGGATAAATCAAGCATATAAATTATTATGTAAATTTAAAGCGTATAAATATTACTGTCTTAATTGTTTAGATTTTTAAAAGGCACAATAACTTCTTTCTCATTTACAAATCTATGTGTTTGCTGCGTAAAAACATGAGTTGATATTTGCATTGATCTGACCATAAACAGCAAGAAAGGCTTATTGGAAATGCAAATTCATTCCCTGCCACGAGGTGGCGCTTTAGGAGCGCTGAAATATTGCGGTTTCCCCCGTAACAGCTGCACACAAAGCAGTTCCGCGCTCATAAACGCTGCTTTATCAAGAATTATAGGTCAAATGAAATTAAAATGACAACGACACGTTTCTGAGGACAGTTGGTTGGTTCCCTTCAGATACATTCAAATAAAGGCATCCACACCACATTTTGACTTGACACGTGCAGCGCTCATATTTAGTCAATTACATTATTGTCTTTTGAAGTTTAATCCAGCCGTATCGCGACTCTTGTCTTTCCGTCCCCAACTGTAAGACCTCTTGAAATTATAATTAAGACATTTCTTATACCATTTAAAGTATTAAAAATGTTTTATGGCCTTAAGTTTGATAAAGTTCACTTTATGAATTTTTAAGGACCCGCGGGAGATCTGCATTTAAGATAACCCGTCGGGCAGAGTGGTGATACATTTTGGTAGCCCGACTGGAAAACACAATAGCCCCGGGACGTCGGGCTAGCGATTTTGCGAGCCCTGTAATTCTAATTCTAATTGAAAGCGACACTGACAATTTGTTTGTGATTTTAAGTTTTAATATTTTTGTGGAAACATTTGATCTGACTTGAGGGCATTATAAAGGCCTCCAGGGAGTCAGTCCCTGCAGAAAAAGATATTAGACTGTTTCTCACTCAATTTTGTTTCACACGTAACAAACCTTATATTCTTTTTCGGTCACAAAATGGCCAAATTCTCACAGTTTTCGGCACAGCTCTAAGTGACTCGCTAGCTGTTGCTAAACATTGCATGTGAATCACTGTCTTTGATGCCAACTTTTTTTCTTTTTTTTTTACTCTTTACCAAATTGCATGGCCTTATATAATATCAAAAATCCTGAGATGATATTGATTAATGCTTCATCCCAACCTTATATTAGCATATCTTTCCTCTCATTGGTCAGCTGTCATTAAAGTCTGGCTCAAGGACATTTAAATGTCGTGTTTTTTTAAACTGAACTTTCTGTGGGCAGCGAGAGCGGCGATGACACTGTAATCCCATTGAAATCTGGCCTACAATCTTCACTGATGCGATTAAGAAGTTTCTCCAACTCTTTATTGCTATAGGCACTGCTTCTGAACTGCAATTAGGCTACGTCTCTGTGGGCTAATACTTGACCTGTACATGGTCTCGCAGCAACATATTGGACTTGCGCATAAAGTCTTATTATCATAAACATGTTTTTTAAAGTGAAGATTGGGAAGGGTAAGCAGTTCAATGTTGACCTGTGATTAAGGAAGGCAGTCAGACTGTATTAGACTAACAGAAGTTGAGGGCTAACTGCTATCCTGGCTGGTGTATCCAGTCGGTTGTTTAGTTTGAAGGACACTATCATTCCACTGCCACCGTTACGGGACTAAACCCGGCAATGAAATATGTCGAAAGATGTGTACTGTGATCTTGTGCTTCCTTGTACGCCAACTTTGGAAATGTGTCATTTCTGTGTGGATTTCAAAGGAATTTTCATCACGCGAGTATCTTGTGGTGGTTTTTTGAAGATTTTTGATGCTTTGGCATATTCAATATTATATTGTATTATTACAAATGAACGTCAAGTTCCTAATGCCCAAATTTTCATTTATTTATAAAAAAAAAAAAAAGCAAGCTTATCTTTGTTGTTCCCTACATTTTTCAGCCTTAATAAATATTAAAGACTGATTTGGGCTTTTGTGATTCAGGAGTGGGCAGCAGATATACCTGTATTATTGTCTGCCTGGATGGATGACTGCCAGAATTAATCTCTTTATAAATGATCATGAGAGGATTATTCAGATTCTTGGACAGTCTGATTTGTTATTGACCCACTTGTTGTAGGACAAGCAGTTCATGAGACAGTCACGAGTCTTAATGCATTTGTCTTGTGAATGCTCTTGAACATTTTGATTGGATTTCCAACCTGATAGCAGTCTTTCCAAATGTGTTTCAAAACCGCACATGAATATGGCTGAGTAAAATTGACTTTCGACAATTTCCTAAATAATGGTTGTGCTGTGATGTAGCGGAAACTTTGAAACGACATCAGACAGATCAGCAACAAGCTGGATGTTCTTTCTCTGTGGAAATTACATTCCCATGTACAAAAGCTTGCTGTACTCTCTCAGCATGTTCCCACAGTGTTCAAGAAGCACGACTTGGAAAAAGGTGAAACTGCGTTTATGGAGGGATTAAGAGCTCTGACTCACAGTGGCCTTTTTTTGTGAGTCAACCGTCCCCCTGCTGAAAAGCATCTACAGGCCCATGCAGTCACAGCCACTTTATACATGTTGTTCAGCTCTAGTGTTGGAAAATGTACACATTTGAGTTGTATTTTGTTGCATGTAGCTAAATAGGCTTGTGATAATTGATGAACATGCCTTTATGATTCACAGTTCACCATTATGAACAGAAGTTGTAGCTTCAGAGAGGTTTATATGTCCTTTTTTAGCTTACTATGCAGCAGTAATGTCACATGATGAATTTACAATTAGCACAACTTAGTCAAAAGAATCATTTAAAGGAGCTGCAAGCAATGTTAACTGTTTTGCTAACCTACACCAGACTTGGCCAAAGAATGGAGATTTGGCTGGCTACTAGCATGGTAGAGTTAGCCCATGCTGGTAGATACTGTAGCTACACCATCTGGACCCAAAAATCTTTTTTTTTTTCCCCCACTGACAGCAATTTAAAAGTTGCTGTGTGCTCTGACAGTTTTTCCAAACAGCATATACATTGTAAATATTTCCTTATTGTAGTAGATATTTTGACAGTGACCAAATTGTCTGCTGGTTTTTACATTACAACTCTGGCTAGATGCTAGCAACTTATTAGGGTGAATGGGAATGCTAATGGATGGCTACATACTAGGTGTTGCTAGACCCTACTTATGGGAATTTAATCCAATAAGCTCTCTCATCCAAACACTCTCTTCCAGTGAAATCATAAAATAAAATACAACAAAATCTATTCATAAATAGATGAAATTTCAGTATTTTTCTTGTTTTTATCAGTCACACAAGATTAAAACTCATACTTATTGCACTCAAGGCATGAAGTATTCGTCTGAGCCACATCAGCTCAAGCTTAACTGCGCGGGGTTGAGCCCATTTAAAACTGATGTCCTTGAGTGACCCAAGGATACCTTTATCCAGGTATTACAGACCTCCTAGGACTGAATTAGACCCCCCTTTCTCCAAAATTCCACCCCCTTAAGACATGTTAGCAAAACCGTGCGAAATGACTGTCAGGAAAAGAGCATCTCAAAGTCTTCTCACTGGCTAAAAACAGATGTCAGAGTCTTTGTATGATGCTTTATGAACTGGTGCGATTTATTTACAATCATTTTCCCTCCAGAATGTTCAGTTTTAGGAGCATAAAAAGGTCAGAGTCAACATGCAGTTTTGTTACCAGGGCAACCAAGAATGCCAGAAAGAGTGACTGCTGGTGACTTGCAGTGACAAAGCTGCTGATGGAGGTTATGTGCATCATAATTAAAGGGGTCATATGATGTTGCTAAAAAGAACATTATG
>NW_015536509.1:202361-205166 GCF_001515605.1 Sinocyclocheilus anshuiensis | reverse complement strand
CAAAGAGAAAGGAAAAATTTAAATCGCATCATATGACCCCTTTAAACAGTTTTGAAGGGATAGTAAGAAAATAAGATTTGACATTTTGCTTACCCTCATGTAGGTCCAAATCCAGTGTGACTTTTTTTTTTTTTTTTTTTTTTTTTTTGTGGAACATTAAAGGAGATATTTTGAGAATTTTTTTTTTTTTCCATACAATGGAAGTCAATGGTTACCAATGGTCTTCAAAATATCTTCTTTTGTGTTCCGCAGAAGAAAGAAAGTCATACAGGTTTGGAGCATCGTGAGGGTGAGTTAATGATCAAAGAATTTAAAACTTTGGGTGAACTATCCCTTTAATTAAAACATACTGGCGATGACAATTTGAAATGTGAATCTGCAGATTCCATTTGGCCCTGGTCATATATTAACAATTATTTAGGAATTAAATGATCTTTCCCCATGTGTTTCCTTATAAAATGTCCCATATGCACTGAAAAAAAAAAACGATAAATCAGAATATATATATATATATAAGTGCCATCTGAAATTTTCGTCTAAAATGAGCATTTTTATCAGGCTCCTATATTTATGTTCATTTATTTCACTTTAATGGCATTGGAAAAGGGCCTATACATTGCCTTTAAAGTCAAATTACTCAACCTAAACATAGGAACCTGATAAAAATGCAAATTTTAGATAAAAATTGTATGGCACTTAGAGGCTTTTGCATCTGAACTCTACACACACACATATACCTATATATATACACACACACACATATACCTATATATATATCCCATCCCATAGCAGTGCGCTTTTGGGAAACTAAATAAAGAATTCACAACATTCTATCAGAATAGTGTTCTCATTTTAATGTCATGTAGATGACAGATTGGTGCTGCACATCTTGCACTTAATTGTATTTCCATTATAGTGATTAAGTGATTCCAGGGAAAGTCTCTCTTTAGTACTGAAGTATGTGAGTACTCAGGGCCATTCCTACTAGTGACAGAGCTGAGAATTCAGTATGTATGCCATGATAAGGGTTTGTTCAATTGTGTTCCTCCATATTCAGGGAGGAATGTGGTGTTGTGCTGAATGCTCTATTTTTTTTATTTTTGTGTTAAGGCATTTTGAAGGTAAGGTTATGATGATGACTGTGGTTTTATTGAATAGACTGGGTGAGGTCTGAATCCACAGTGCCTTTGTCCAGCTGGTCCACTTATTAAAAGAACAGCAGTATCAGGTTGTCTCCGAAAGATTTAGTTTATGAAAATTTAATATAGATGATACTCTGCACCGGCCTCCATGCTGCCGCTGCTGTCTGCCGACACAAGCAGCTGGTTGAGGGGCTGTAATTAGATTAGAGAGGAGTGGGTGGCAGTGGGCAGACAAGAGTGTGTGTGTGTGTGTTTCTCTCTGCTGGTGTCACGCACATGGCTGATGTCACGACTGGCTGGCTGTAATCCGGCACCATGAGTTGTGCGGCCCATACTGCTGATGGAAGGTGTGTGATAACATCCATTACTCTTGCTCTCTCCCTCTCTCCTTTACTGCTTTTTTCTCATTCTTTCAGTAGAAAAGTCTTTTGGGACATTGCATTGTATTGATTATTTTCTGTAAGGAAACACATCCTGGGGAAAGATCATTGGATTCCTAAATAACTGCTAATATACTTCATGACCAGGGCCAAATGGAATTCACATTTTCTGCATTTTCAAATTTTTTTTTTTGATGTCACCAACTATCAGGAACTGCCTATAAAATATTTTATATTTTATCTATATAATATTTTATCTTTTGTATGGATAACAAAACTGATACTTCCAATAAATTATTATTATAATTAAAGATTATAATCCAATTATTATTATTCAAAAGGAATCATATTAAAACAATTAATAATTATAAATTATATGCTAATTATAAAATGGTTAATTATAGTTATTTATTTAAAAAACAGCATATTGAAATAAATATTAACAAATAAAATGCAAATTATGCCATGAGTGTCACAATGTTTTAGGGGTGTAATGGTCTGGTTTGACAGTTTGGTTCGGTTCACGGTTTTAGGGTCACGGTTCGGTATGTGCTATGTTCAGGGGAAAAAGGACTATGGTCAAATAAAAATAAAGAAGATAATAACAAATAATCAAACTACAAGCAACAGTACAAAAAAAAAAAAGAGATACAAAAAATAAACAGAATTCAGGTGTTTCATGTGTTTAACAGTAATTTTCAGGCCCAGAAATTTAAAAGTGAACAAATATAAAATAACAGTGCATATTTTACTGTATAAATTAAAGACCAGTCCTTGTTGGCGTAAATGACTAGTAGTGTACATACGGCATTCCGTGTTGTTTGGCTACGTTTTTAGATCATTGCTCTTGTAATGTGGGAATCCAACAGGTTTGTTTTACGCGTTGTTATTTTCAGCAAACCATATTCTACATGCATCGTAAGATTTGAGATGAGCCGTGGTGCAAGTGGGGTCAACCTCAAGAGGGCCAGGGCTGTGTTTATTTTTTCTTTGATTTGTTTCCTAAAAAGAAAAAAAATAAAGACTGACATCTTTATTTAACCTAAATCTGTAATTACAGTTATTTAATTTTAGTTATATAATTCATATACATATAATTTATATCATTTCATATTTTATTTATTTTTATTTTATTTAGTCATTTAGCAGACGCTTTTATCCAAAGCGACTTACAAATGAGGACAATAAAAGCAGTCAAAACTAACAAAAGAGCAACAATATATAAGTGCAAATGACAAGTCTCGGTTAGCCTAACGCAGTACACGTAGCAAGGTGTATATATA
>NW_015536509.1:198111-201549 GCF_001515605.1 Sinocyclocheilus anshuiensis | reverse complement strand
ACACACACACATATACACACACACACACAAAGAAAAACAAGTAGATAGAATAGAAAAAATAGAAAGCTAATGTTTTGTTTTTTTTTTATAAAAAAAAGAAAATAAATATAGATAAAGAAGAATTAAAATAATTTAATGCGAGCAGCTACTGGTAGCCTGTGCAAATTGATGAACAGAGGTGTGACATGCGTTCTTTTCGGCTCATTAACGATTAATCTTGCAGTGGCATTTTGGATTAATTATAAAATGGTTAATTATAGTTATTTATTTAAAAAACAGCATATTGAAATAAATAATAACAAATAAAATGCAAATTATACCATGAGTGTCAATGTTTTAGGGGTGTAACGGTCTGGTTTGACAGTTTGGTTCGGTTCACGGTTTTAGGGTCACGGTTCGGTATGTGCTATGTTCAGGGGAAAAAGGACTATGGTCAAATAAAAATAAAGAAGATAATAACAAATAATCAAACTACAAGCAACAGTACAAAAAAAAAAAAAGAGATACAAAAAATAAACAGAATTCAGGTGTTTCATGTGTTTAACAGTAATTTTCAGGCCCAGAAATTTAAAAGTGAACAAATATAAAATAACAGTGCATATTTTACTGTATAAATTAAAGACCAGTCCTTGTTGGCGTAAATGACTAGTAGTGTACATACGGCATTCCGTGTTGTTTGGCTACGTTTTTAGATCATTGCTCTTGTAATGTGGGAATCCAACAGGTTTGTTTTACGCATTGTTATTTTCAGCAAACCATATTCTACATGCATCGTAAGATTTGAGATGAGCCGTGGTGCAAGTGGGGTCAACCTCAAGAGGGCCAGGGCTGTGTTTATTTTTTCTTTGATTTGTTTCCTAAAAAGAAAAAAAATAAAGACTGACATCTTTATTTAACCTAAATCTGTAATTACAGTTATTTAATTTTAGTTATATATTTCATATACATATAATTTATATCATTTCATATTTTATTTATTTTTATTTTATTTAGTCATTTAGGTTCAGGGAAAAAGGACTATGGTCAAATAAAAATAAAGAAGATAATAATAAATAATCTACAAGCAACAGTACAAAAAAAAAAAAAAGATACAAAAAATAAACAGAATTCAGGTGTTTCATGTGTTTAACAGTAATTCTCAGGCCCAGAAATTTAAAAGTGAACAAATATAAAATAACAGTGCATATTTTACTGTATAAATTAAAGACCAGTCCTTGTTGGCGTAAATGACTAGTAGTGTACATACGGCATTCCGTGTTGTTTGGCTACGTTTTTAGATCATTGCTCTTGTAATGTGGGAATCCAACAGGTTTGTTTTACGCATTGTTATTTTCAGCAAACCATATTCTACATGCATCGTAAGATTTGAGATGAGCCGTGGTGCAAGTGGGGTCAACCTCAAGAGGGCCAGGGCTGTGGGGGGCGAGGGCGGACCGCGGTACGTACCGAGAGTAACGCGATATGTAGCGTGGGTGGTGTATCATGGTTTTTCGGTTCGGTTGGAAAATCTTTACACCCCTACTTATAATACACAATTATTTGCTAACATAGCAAATACCATAGTTTCTTCCACTTTCATGTTCACTATATGCATTAAATTTCACACAAAATAAATTAAATCGATAAAGAAAAACAAAAACATATTGATTAGGGCTGCACGATAAATCGCATGCGCGCATTAAATATCGCATGCGATTTATCGTGCAGCCCTAATATTGATATTATATAAGTATGGGCAAAAGATAGCATAAATGTCAGAAGTATACACATTTCAAGATCGATCCTCCAATCCCTATTTGATGTCATCTGATAATTCATGTGTATAAATATATATGTGCTCAGATCATTTTGTATGATGCATTAGTGTTTGCATCCTACTCTCAAATTCTTTGGCTTTCTATCCTGTCATATTTTTGTGATTTCAGTGGGTGTTTGTGTTTCTCTCTCCCTTTTGATATGTTACTGAGACATTTTGGGTAGCTGAGAGGGTGAGGCAGGGAACGGGAACACGCTGAAGAGTTATTTTTAAAACTGCCAGGCAAAAATTGCTCTAATTAAGTAAGTAAATTTTAAATGAAATTAATTCCCATTATTTGACCCAGCATTCCTCAGTAATGGTGGCATAGAGCATGATGAAATAGCTGGTTTATATGATGCATGACTCTGAGAAGCTTTTGTTTCTAGTTATCAGTGACCTAAGTGCCATTATTCATAAGAGGATGTTGTGCACCACCCAAAATATCTTGCAGTGAGTTCTTGAAATCAGTCTGAAAGTGAATGGGCAGACACATTGAGGATTATACAGGCACACATGTGTCTCAGTGTGCACACGTCGATGTTGCATCCGGATTGTTTTGTTTCTGTTGAGTCCCCAGCTGGTTTTCATGTGGCATGGCTATTTGATATTCCATCCATCATTGATTTATCACAGCTTTACATAATACCAGCACTGTCTATGCTACTTCATCAAAGATTAAATACTTTTTACAAGCTTTCTCCTTAAAATCAAAGATGCTGGCAACAGACTGAGCAGGCAGAAAAAAATCCTTGTTGAGCCCTGTCTGGATTTACCGTTAGTCCTCTGTCTTTTGACAAATCTGAAAAAAAGTTACATGGATGCAGTGACATGGATGGTATCAGGTTCTTTTTTCTGAGTCACTGGAGCATTGAATGGTCCTTTAGTTTCCTATGGAAAAGCTTGGGCTGTAGTCTGTGCCCTTGGCCTGTAAGTGAGAGATGAGGGCCACCTGAGCGTTGATGAAACCTTTAGAGATCGTGAGGCAGCAGACGGGCACTGCAGCACTCCTTACTCAGCACAATGTCCTCTCTCTGTCTCAGCTCCCACCCTCCCATAGCTTTCCAGCATCTGCTGCTGTTCTGATCCTTTCCCAGACTCCCGTGTGTCCGATTAAATAATGACGAGTAGGCATGGGCCGGTATGAGATTTTGACAGTATGATAACCTTAAGCAAAAATATCAGTTTCACAGTATCACGGTATTGTCATTACAACTCTAAAATGTTATTTTTAAATGACAAAACTTTTTAAAACACTTTTTTCCACTGAACACAATATATTTTGTTTTTGAGCAACATACAGAATATTAGGAACAGTAAAATTGGTTTATTTTTTCTTTGATTTGTTTCCTAAAAAGAAAAAAAATAAAGACTGACATCTTTATTTAACCTAAATCTGTAATTACAGTTATTTAATTTTAGTTATATAATTCATATACATATAATTTATATCATTTCATATTTTATTTATTTTTATTTTATTTAGTCATTTAGCAGATGCTTTTATCCAAAGCGACTTACAAATGAGGACAATAAAAGCAGTCAAAACTAACAAAAGAGCAACAATATATATGTGCAAATGACAAGTCTCGGTTAGCCTAACGCAGTACACGTAGCAAGGTGTGTGTGTGTATTATGTATAT
>NW_015536509.1:173086-197659 GCF_001515605.1 Sinocyclocheilus anshuiensis | reverse complement strand
TATGCTCGTTCCCATGGTTTTTACAAATGGAAAGTCTTCTTTGTTTAAATGCACTGGGCAGTCTATTAGGAAGAGAGCAAAAACATAATTATATTACTATTTGAAAAGGACTGAGGCTTCAAACACACAATGCTGGATGTATGCATGTATGGATGGATGTATGGATTGAAAATTAAAGGCATATAGATGTAGAATGATAGAAATAAATCTGACATTCACATGTGTTACATATATACATTTCTTATTGTGTGTTAATAGTTAAAAAGACCAAGACAATCTTCGAATGTATTTTAAGTATAAAAATGCAGTTTAATGGTACATTGCAAAAACTGTGGGGTAAACACTGTTTGATGAACAGTTCAGTGTACATATGGCCCAAAACTATAGATGATGACTGACAATTAATCTCTTTCAAAGTTTTTTTATTTATATTTACATTCTAAATCACATACAACAATCCCCGACCCTCACCATCAAACATCTAGAGTAGCATCCATACTGTCCATTAATTCAGACTGGAATTGTAAGTAGAAGAACCAAGCATATATATATATATATATACACACACATGCCAACATAAATCAACCTCCAACCATATATAAAAAGAGATACATGCGCATACACTCGCATGAGAGAGAGAAAAAAAATAAATAAATAAAAAAAAGGGGGGAATAATAATAAATAAAATACATTACAAAAAGAAAAAAATCAAACAGACTTATCAACATAGTCAATAAAAGGGTGCCACATCTTAAAAAATTGTTTTTCTGACCCTTTTAGTGAATACCTAATTTTTTCAAGGCAGAGACAAGACATCATATCTCTAATCCATTGAGTATGGGTGGGTGGGAAGGGATCTTTCCATTTTAATAGTATTGCTCTATATAGCGCATGAGCACAGAGAGATTTGAGAGTGCACAGGACACAGTTTGAGTGAGAGGAGACATGTTTTAAGTGCACGCACTCTCTCCGAGCGAGAGCAGTGTCTATCTGAGCGCGCGCGTCCGGTTTTGTGCGAGAGCAAAGAAAATCCGTGCGCGAGCGGAGAGAGTGTTATCCAATTACATTCGAAAAGATAAACAAGTAGAGGGTTATTAAATAGTAACAAAGAATAATCTGTACAGGGAACACGAGGTAGATGTGTCTACTCCATTCGCATCCAGAACCGGAAGTCCTTGTCTGATTTTGTTAAATTGTGTAAGTGAAAATATTACCTATAAAGCTGTTTCAAAGAGCATGCGAGAGTTAGGCGAATTGTTAATTTTGTTGTGATAGTATGTCCTTTTAGCAGTGGAGGCATTGATATAATGATCAATATACATTAAGGTCAGTAGGATTTTGTGATTTGCGCCATACTCTTTCTGCAGCACTGAGCTTAGAACGATACTCACGGAGAACATCAGATAGCCAAGGGGCAGAAGAGGTGGTACGAACTGGCCTGGAAGACAAGGGGCAGACAGTGTCTAAACAAGACGTAAGAGTGGAGCAGAAAGTATCAGTATCAAATTTTTTCTTAAGACATGCAGTGTCTTAAACACTTGAGAATGCCTTACTTAAAATAACTGTTTTCTATTTTAATATATTTTAAAATGTAATTTATTCTTGTGATGATAAAGCTGAATTTTCAGCATCATTACTCCAGACTTCAGTGTGCACCCTTACTAAATAAAGTATTAATTCCTCTAAAAAAATCTTATGACCACAAACTTTTAAACACTAGTGTATATATAGTAACATTAATATATTTTCCATACACCATGAATACATGTAGGCTAAAAGGAGTGTATCTTAGTATATATTTTCAACTTTTTACCTTTCTTATTATTAATTCCGAATATTTTGTGCATTCCTAAGTTTTCCCAATAATAAGCAAAATAAATTTTAAAAGTCAAAATAAATTTTAATTTGAAAAGTAAAAACAAGCTCAACAAAGTATGCTGATTTGGTATACACACACACACACACACACACACACACACACACACATATATATCAATGTTGAAAACAATTGTGCTGCTTTATATTTATGCAGAAACCATTATTGATATTAGATGTGCTCTGATTGATCGGCTACCGATCGCTATCAGCCGATAATCACTTTGGGAAGTTTGATTGGTGCGCCTTCCGTGAGAGGTTTAGCAGCACCGTCTCAATCTCTGTCCGGTGCGGGTAAAATAATTATAATGCTAAAGGTGAAGTACAATTCATGTTTCTTTATTAAATAACTCACAAAGTAATTTGAAAACTTTCTGTGAGATGTAATTTCACAAACAGCGTGAGTGAAATTTCTCTCTCTCTCTCTCTCTCTACCTTTCAAAATGTGCAAATGGCTTCAAATCACCACATTGCATCTGCTGCAGTTGACACAGGAATGGTCTCTTGCACAATCGAGGCAGTGCTGCATCGTCACTAAAGTTTATAATTTGCATTTCTTTTTTAAGTCTTGCCAGTGTTTAAACCATTCAGCACTTGTGCGCTCTCCTAGAGATGGTGCGCTCATGCACACTCAAAGCGCGCACACATAAGGTCACCTCATATACAGCTCACGAAATCAGGCTTGTGCTGTGTGTAAGCTATTGTGCAACAATTGTCCCATTCTAAAAACTGTATGATCAAACATTTAGGTGAGATAATTATATATTTTTAAAAAATGTTTAAACCCCCAAAAAAAAAAAAAAAAAAACATCCCCCCACAAGAGTCACTTAAGAGGGGAATTCCCCCCATTTTCAAAATGAAATTAAGTCCCTGAATGAATGTCTGTAAAAATTCTGACTGGAGCATCACTATAAATGATTAAATGATAAAAGAAATCTTCAAAAAGATCGGTATCAGTGATCATATCGGCAGATACTGCTGTGATCGACAAAAAATCCTGATCGGAGCACCCTTAATTGATATTTAATATTTTTGCAGAACCATTTTTCAGGATTCTTTGCTAAATAGAAAGCTCAAATAAACAGCATTTATTTGAAAATAAAAATAAAATATTTTAATCAATTTAATGCATCCTTAAAAGTATCCATTTCTTTCCAAAAAAAAAAAAAAAAAACGTACTGAACTCAAACCATCAAACCTTTTAACAGTAGTAAATGATGTGGTGAGTACACAATAACTGTTCACTAAATATGCAATACACCAAAAATCGAATTTTTATGGGGATATATGTATATTAAAATAATATACATTTTTTAATAAAAATGAAACCAAATACAGTTTGTTGGCTGGTAAAAAATATTTACGTCAGGTACATTTTCAAAATTCATCCATCATTTGCGTAAAGGTGTGGCAGAAAGAAAATGTTGGGCTTTGGGTGCCAGAAGTGTGTGTACGTATATGTGTTGCCTCCGTCTCTGTACGAGCTCTCATTAAGCTGTTGGTGGGTGCCGGCCCATAGCTTGCCCTCTTACTCAAAGCGGAGCAGCTATGTAAGGATGTTTTAGTGAAGAGACGCTCCTTGTTTCCGACTTTTAACATACTAACAAACCTATTCATCTCCCTCCTCAAAGGAGGCCAACCTCTCACACACTGGCCTTGTTGGTAAACAAAAGGGTCTGTGCAAAAGCCACCACACCTCCAACCTGTTTGGCCCCATTGGGGCCAGTTTCCTCAAAATAAACCTTGGTGTGTGGCGATGGGGAATGTTCCTTTAGTGGTTGGGATCTGTCCTGCTTTCCTGTAGGAGAACTTGAGTTAAAGAGAGTTTCTTAAAGTTTGTAGAATGGCGTTTTTTTCCCAACCATCAGATGTCCCAAGAGAAGCAAGGATGGATTCCTTATGAACTGTTGAAGTGGTTCCTTTTATGTTTTCACTATACACTGAACTTGTAAGATTTACTTGGAAAAAATCCTCGTAACAATTTGCACTAACACATTTGAAGTAAATTTTACTGCTCTAATATCAAGTACAACTTGCTTACTTACTATTATCAAGTAAAATCTACTGAACTTAACATTCATGAAAATTTTATTTAATTGAACTAATTAAGTAAATATTACTTGATTATATTTAATTTAGAAGTTGTGTTTATTTAAAGTAATTAAGTAAAGTTTATTTATTACTTTATAATAATGCATTGCTTGCATTTACCTTGCATTTATCAAAAATAATAAGCAAATCTTACTATTTACTGAAGTAGATTTTATTATATATTCTTTGTTCTAGATTTCCATTTACTTAGTTTTATGAATAGATATTACTCCCTATGATTGTGTAAACATTGCTCATTTCTTTTTGATACCTTTATCACAAATCACACAACTAAAATACAATTAAACAGTTTGTTTTTCCAACAGAAATAAAAGTGAATCAGTCACATTCACATGACCTACTAAAGTATGGACACAAGTTTTTCAAGGTGCATTCAGTAAAAAGGTGTTATGACTGACATTAATCAACAAAACATGCATACCTCCACTGGTATAGACAATTAAACACACCTGAACCAGCTAATCAAGCTCTGATAGGCATGCTAGAAACTTACCAGCAGGTGTGTTGAGGCAAGTTGGAGCTAAACTCTGCAGGACACCGGCCCTCCAGGACCGAGTTTGGACAGCCCTGATTTTGTCTATACCAGGGGTTCCCACTTTCCTGCAGAGTTTAGCTGTAACCCTTATCAAACACACCTGAACAAGCTCATCAGGGTCTTCAGGATTATAGGCGGTGAGCTTGATCACGGTTGGAGCTAAGCTCTGCAGCAGGGGTGCCCAAACTCGGTCCTGGAGGGCCGATTAATCAACAAAACATGCATACCTCCACTGGTATAGAATGGTAATATTTGGTCTACTGAAAATATAAAAAATAAAGTATGCCTGAATGCTACTTCAAGTGTCTGCTGTTCTGTAATACAATTCAATCTCCATTTCGTGAACTGCATTTGCTGCACCATACACAGTTTCGACCCCAGTATAAAATATAGAAAAAATGACATGTAGTCATTTAGCAGGTGCCCTGCAGAGTTTAGCTCCAACTTGTCTCAACACACCTGCCTGGAAGTTTCAAGTACACCTAGTAAGACCTTGATTAGCTGGTTCAGGTGTGTTTGATTTGGGATGGAGCTAAACTCTGCATGACACCGGCCCTCCAGGACCGAGTTTGCTGACCCCTGTTCTGTATAGTCCTCAACTTACACTCTGGCTCATTCTGCAGTGAATCCAAAGCCTTCCTGTTGGTAGAAACAAATGTTCATAAGACTTTGCTTTATAACCAACAAATTACAGATTGTTTGAGCAAAAGAAAAGATGAGATTACTACAATGTTATTGCTCTAAATTTACTGTATTACGTCAGTCGAATCTTTGAAATAACAGAAACTAACCTTATTCTATATGCGATTGTTTTATTTTAGTAACGTTAGCGAGCTAGCAGTTAAAACTGTAAATAATTGCTAGTAATTTCCAATCGTGCTCAAGTTTTTACATGAAAAACAGTGCTTTGTGAATCTCTAAACTATTGAAAACATTTTCGCTGAAATATCACTCACTGGCTACGTTTACATGCAACCAAATAATCCGTTTGTAATTGGATTGATGGCTCAATCTGACTGAAAAGCCTTCATGTAAACACCTTAATTGAGCTCGATCGGAATGAAATTTCGATCGGATTGAAGGGGGTGTTTTATTCCTTTTCTAATACGATTGAGAGTGCATGTCAACACTCGATCGGATTGAACCCCGAAACTGAAAGAACTGTGCATGTGCAATGACGCAGAAATAGCGTAATGACGTATGACGTGCGGAACGAGCGGTTCTTCCTTTTGAATAAAGTGTTGTATAAATGCGTGTCCTGTCATTATAAAACTCTCATTTCACTCGGCAACTGTGAAGTGGAGCAGGACAACCTCCCACCAGTCCTTGTTTTGGATTCTCATCCACAGGCAACCCGTTTTGGGCGCGGGGAGGGGCATTTTTACTGCGTGATAAACATGAGCTGCATGGCACAGCGGTTTATATGTATATTTATCCATAAATAGATAAATATCAATTCTGCTGTTAAACACAAATAAAGAAACCGTGTAGGAGAGTGGTTATTATGTGCCAACAGTGAGAAACTCTATATTTGTGCAATGTGCGCATGTCAAAAAAAATCTATTCCGATTTGAAGCTTGTGACATATAAACGCACACATCAACCCGATCACTTTATTTAGCGTTCATGTAAACACTACATTCAGATTCATCAATCGGAATGAATTCAGTCCGATTGAACCAAAAATTGTGCATGTAAATGTAGCCACTGTGACTGCACACAAGTTAACTTTAATGAGGTTATGTGATTAAGATGAATGTTAATGTATAATGAGTCAAGTAAACAAGAATCAAACTATCGAAATGCACACGGACCAATGTATTACAAATCAGAAATCTAAAACAGAAAGGCAAATTTACCTTAAACACGAGAAAATCCAGCAATGCATCACCTCCGTGACAAGCCCAACTGTCCCTCTCTGATCCATAGCACGGGTAGAGTGTCTTGTCCAAATACGCACGCACGGATTCAAGCATGCTGTACTTTTAGATGAAAATTTACTCAATATTTCTAGATTTACCAGAACACCTGAGAAGAGATGATGCCAACCCCTCAGAGGACCTCAGATGATGCCAACCCTGAAACAACATACAGAACTACCCCATTTAATCTATAAGTTTGATTGCATCATATAATAATTGCTGTTAATAGTGTTCATCGTCTGTTTGATTGTCTTTAATTGATTTTTCTGTACATTTCTGCCATATGTACATTAACTGACAGTCACCACTGATAAGCTACTACTAAATATACTGTAGAAACTTGATTTTCTGTAAAGTTGCTTTGCAACGATTTGTATCGTGAAAAGCGCTATACAAATAAACTTGAATTGAATTTATGTGCAATGACTATAAAACATGTAAATGCTACAAGTAAATATTACTTCGAGTTAGTCTTCTCGCGTTCATTAATTACATGAATTAAATGTGTACATTTTACTTAGAAAGTTGTTCTCCTTGAATTTTAATATTACAAGTAGAACTTATGGTGGTTAATTTATTATATTTTACAACACTACAAAGTTATTTTTTTCAGTTGGTTGGACCTTTTTGTTTCTTTAAGTCACAGTGGCCTCTGCAAGGTGGTGCCTCTGATTCTGTGTGGTCTTCCAGCTCCATTCAGCCTGTAACTTCCTCTCTTTAGTGAAAGATCCTGTCTGATGTTCTCTGGATCTGTCTCACCTTCTAAATCAGTGTTTCTCAACTGGTTGGTCACAACCTAAAAATGAGCTGCAGGTCTGTTCTGATATGGACAACAGGGTTGACCAGAATGATAATAAATGTTCATATTTGTATTTTATTTTTTATTCTTTTTCATTAAGAGAATCATATATTTTAAGAGGACAATATGCAGAGAAAAAAATGCTAAATGTAAATTATAATATTTTATATATTTTTTTAATACAACTAACCATATAACCATTCATAATTATCTGATTGCAAATTAAATGGCTTTATTGGCTTATGAAGGATGGAGAAAATGTTCACCATATATTATGTTGTAGATGATAAAAGCTGTGCATTCAAACAAACTAATGTATTTTTCAGCATATTCCTTGGTCAGCATAAATGGGACATGCCTTTACCCTCAAACCATGAATAATTGACTGCTGAGCGCATGAAACAATGTAAGACCTTTCAAAACAAAAAATATTATTATTGTTGATGTGATGTTGTTTTCTTTACTCTAGCTCATGATATTAATAATTTTGTATTGTTGGGTCTACATTTTTGTTCAACAATACTGTTTTGGGTTGCCATATGATGTCCAAAATAAAATTATGTATCACCAAAAAAACAAAACAGTTAACAGCCACTGATGTAAATTCTCCCTGCTGTAGCTTGTTTACTCATTAAAATTGGAGCTTTGAGAGATACGTGCTGATTCTGCTGCTGCTGGTGGCAGAACGGCATGATGGGAGTGCCATCAAAGATAAGTAGCATTCCAAGGTGAAGAGTTTGAGTTTATGCACGTGCATGAAAGAGACACACTGTACATAAATAGCACTTGCATTCAGCAATATAATGGTATTCTCGCATCTGGTTGATGAGTGCTTCACCACGCTGATGTTTGATGTCTAGAGCTTTAGCTTCACTGATGTCTACAGATCGTTTCAGGGACGTTACTGTGATCATTTGTTAGATCTGTTCTTATTTCACACCATTTCGTTCTGTGTTGTTCTTTCGTTTCATGCTGAAGTGGAATACGTGTGTTGTAGTAAGTGAAGTTGACACTGTTGGCTGTAGATTTGGGAACTGACTCACTCACATGCTGTTGTATGTGATTCATGGCTCGGGACTCGTTTGGAATGATAATGCAGGCTTTGGTGTTTGCTCACAGATAAATGAAGCTGTGAAAGTTGGCGGTTGTCTCTGTGAGGAGTGCCAACTGAACGGAATGCCAAATGTCCACGTGAAAAGCGAAGGCTGTCTCTGTGATTGAGTAGTATCTCAAC
Source organism: Sinocyclocheilus anshuiensis (assembly GCF_001515605.1). NCBI lineage: Eukaryota > Metazoa > Chordata > Actinopteri > Cypriniformes > Cyprinidae > Sinocyclocheilus > Sinocyclocheilus anshuiensis. The sequence goes on along the minus strand of NW_015536509.1, from coordinate 189,181 downwards.
CAGCTCTCAGTGGGATTTATGTTCTGCTATATTAGAAGTTTCTGAACATGGTCACCCTTAAACCTAGAATGCATGACTGAAAAAGAACCTACATGAATGCATAAATGGGGTCAAAAGGACTACTGTTGGATTTAGTTGTTTTCTGCAGCTAGAAAACATCCTATTTTATCTTTATTTTCATTGAAATTCTCAATTTGATTGTACACAAATTTTTAAAGTCAGCATAAATTAATAAGTTTTTCTTCCCTGTTGTAATGTATATCTGAGTGAAAATGTGAGGTGAGACTTGATTTTGCTCATCGGGAAATGATTGGAATTGTTAGATCATTGTCGTTTGCTAATTGAATGTTTTAAAAAATAATGGTGTGCATGGATAAACTATTTATAAAAAATATTCCATGAAAAATTAGAATTGTCCTCGTTGATTTCATGGTTACTTTGTTTCAGTAATTTTAATTTCTAGCTCATTTACATAAAATAAAAAATGAATTTATTTATTTACTTCATTTACTCTCACTAATGTATATATTTACAGAAACTAAATTATTATTTGTTTAAAAAATATTTATTTATTATTATTTATTTAATAATTAATAATAATAATAATAATAGTTATTATTATATAATGGAATAATAAACCATATTAATTATTTTTTACTATATAATAATTTAGTTCATTTATGTGTAAATAAATATAACAGATAATTATGTAATATGCTTCATTATTTTTTAATATTATGCAATAATAATACTTGTTATTATTACTTAAACAAATAATATATTAATAATAATTATTATATTTAAATAAGTATTTAATAATTTATATAAATAAATATTTTACTTATTTGCTTATTTAAATAATTAAAAAAATGTTGTATTTTTATTTATATATTTTATTTAATTCAATTTACATATTATTGCTCTTTTGTTGGTTTGATTGCTTTTATTGTCCTCATTTGTAAGTCACTTTGGAGAAAAGCGTCTGCTAAATGACTAAATGTAAATGCATATATAAATAAGTATTTGTAATTTGCTTAATAATAAAGTACATTTATTTAGATATTTTAAATAAGTAAGTAGGCATATATTTGTTGTTAGAAAGTACATATAAGTTGCTAAATATTTACTTCTCACCAAGGAGTCTTATACCAAAACCAGGTACACCTTCTCGCACACTGCCAGTAGAGATCTTGCATTCTAGTACATCCTGTGAGACACCCACTCCTGTCATGCATCTGGACCTGTGCCAGTGAGGCAAATCCTCCATCTCACACCCAGGAAATACAGAGAGCCATTGGTTATCCTCTTAATTGTTTCTATAAGCTTCTCAAAGTAGATGCCTTGCATTCTGTTGATGGATCTGTAAGTCTCATAGTCTTAACTCAAAGTGCGTGCAATGTATGGAGGAGTAAGCTGACTGTAAATGTGAGTTCTGCACCTTCATATCATTAATCACTCGAACTGTGCCCTATGATGAATGTTCTAGGGAGGGATGACATGATAAATATGACTGTTTGACATCTCATCTGTGTGTCTTAGAAATTAGTCTGAGAAAAAAATATTTTGTGGAAAAACTAAACAAAATGGAGAATTAATAAAGTGATTCTGAATTTGTAAATCTGAGTTTTGCTGTTAGGTTGTGTACTAGCCATAATGCTGACTGAGGTAATAATGTGGTTATTGCTTCATTAAAGTGCTGAGCCCTGAGCAGCGAGTTTGTATCAGGGTTTTCTCATTACATGAATGTCCGTGTCGTCGGGAGGAACTTCCCCATAAAATGATAAACTGTAGCCCTGTGAGCCTGTGAAGTTCCAACATCTGCTGCTTTCTGGAGTGTCATGATGATTCATTAACACAGTATAAGGGAAGGAACACTGTGAGCTCAACATGCAAACAGTCCTCACTCATTCTCCACTGCTAATGCCCTTACAATCACAGTCAAACTGCCGGCATCTAGCTAACACTGCTCAACATTACCAGATTTAAAATGCCCTTTAACCCCTCATAACACTCCTTTGGTCATCTTTGAAAAATGATGCCATGTTAGATATCGGACATTTATAACGAATAAGGTCAAAAATAAGGGCATCTTTCTTTCTTTCACTTTTTTTCATTTTCAACAAACTGTTGATTTGAAAACCTCAAGAGGTCACACAGAATATTATATGAGCTGTTTTATTTGATTGTATGTCATTTTTGCAAACATGTTTACAGAATTTAGGGACATGTGATGCTTGATTTTGTGTAATTTTAAAATGAAGGTAAAAAAAAAAACTGCACAAGAATGAGCAAAAGGGTTGCGAATTGTATCGCAAAGTATGCTGGCAATAAGTTTGAAAATATTGTTAATAATTGATGACCTATGACTTCTATTTAAAACATGAAGAATATTTAATGATATATTAAAGGTGAATATATTTTATATTTTTATATTATTTAAAAATAATTTATTATTATTTAGAAATATATTTAATTATAATTAAATATTTTCTATTAACAATTTAAAATGTAATACAAAATAATATTTAAAATGATCATTTAAAAAAATTGTTTGTTATTTTTTTTCTTATAATTTGGTTAACAGTTGAGCTTGATGAACACAGTGAATATGGAACTATATTCAAAAGGAATTGCACATTGTATTTGCAATGTAATTGCAAATCGCACATACATGTTTCCATTTTCTTTTCCGTGTATGTAACATGTCTGCCATATTTTTAATGGAAACGCAAAGTCCATTTGCAATTGCATTTCCAATGTCTTACAAGTTATGATTCTGTCATTTTGGAAAGCAATAGAACTTCACAAGCACCCACAACTAAGCTTTGCTAGAACATTTATATTCTCTCAGGATGTTTCGGATTGTTTTTACACCTCTGCTTTTGTATGCACACTACCGTTCAAAAACTTGCTGTCAGGGAAGATGTTTGTTTATAACCAGAATATTTGTTGATGCTCGTTTCGAATTAGAAAATGATTAACTGTGTGATTTTAATCATGTTACTGAATCTAAAGAGATTCCACTTAACTTTTATTCTTCTTGATGTGAATTCATGTAGCCAGGGTCCCAAATGAACACTTTCCAAGCGTCAAATGCTTCTCTGTTAGCATGATCTTTGGTGGGGGCGGCAGTCATATTTCAGGGTGACCGTGCCACTCATCACAACCCTGCTAAAAGTGCCAGTACGTGCGCTCATTGGCGCCCCTTCAGCTGGTGGCGCCCTAGGCGACCGCCTAGCTCGCCTATGCCTAGAAACGGCCCTGACTGGAAGTGATGCCAGAGACTGATTTGAGGCCCTTGATGTGTGACGCATATTGACATTTCTTCCGAACTTCAGTCTTTGAGTTTTAGGGATTTGTGGGATGTCTGGTATTTTTCTTGTGCTCTTCAAATGTTGATGGCCTTTGAATTTAAGCTTATATTTGTTTTTGCAGAATGGTAGACTGACTCTAAAGGCCTGACTAACATGAATGTATGGCACAAAAATTCAGTCTGATTTTTTCATGCAGTTTGTCTATTTAGATGTGTAAAAAATGGCATGGAAAACCAGAAATGCCCCTTTACCACGGTTACCCTAGTACACAAAGCATTGTGTAACTGTCAGTTTCTGACACCTGCTTGTCACAGAGAATAAAGGAAGTCCAATTGGATTTGGATTGTTCTTTATAATGCGTTCATTGTAGGCAAGCTGTTGCACCACGCAAAAGACACTGCGATTGGTCTTGTAGCTTCTATACATCATTTTATTATGTAACAAGGGCTCGGGCACATTCTCACACACACACACACACCTGCTGTGAGGTTGGGCCCATGTCTGGATGAGTGACAGGAGGAAAGAGCCAATGAGCTGCTCTGCCCTGAGGGAGGGGGCTCATCTGCTGGCTCCATGAGTCACTAGTCCAGCTCACTGCACACAGCACACAACCAGCTCTAATGCCACAGCCTCGTGCTGCTGCTGCTGCTGCTGCTGCTGGTGTGAGCAGATAACAGATGGACACCAGAATCTGTTGCTTATATAGCAGTTTATCAACACACTGACACTCTCAATATTACTGCTCGTTCTTTCTAGCTCTGTGCCATCACGGCTAGCTGTGGTGTAATCTTATGAAACTATTGTGAACATATGAATATACAGTCAGGTCCAAATGTCTTGCTTCCATTACAGTCAAGATGGCTCTTCAGATAATCTCAAATCAACTTACTTTGCATATGTGCTTTTATGACAATGATTAAGATTGTTTTAGAAGGATTTTTTTTAGAAAATATATAGTACTTGTCTTTGCATAAATCAATTAATGCAAAATTAATATATAAAAAAAAAAAAAATTTTTTTATTTATAAATAATATTATTTTACATGTAAAAATATTAATTAAACAATATTTACTATTTACAAATAATGTTAACAATTTATTTTGTACATGTTTGTTTTTAGAAATGAGAGATTGTAAGTCAGTTATTTCTATCTTTTGCTGTAGTGTGTCAGTAAGAAATATCAGTTTACTTTTCCAAACATCCCTTTTACCATTAATTGTAATAATCCAGTGAAATGTTCCTTGTATGCACAAGGAGTCTGACAACAGCCAGTGCTCTACACAGAGATCTGATCTCACCATCATCCAGTCCGTCTGGGATGACATGAAAAAATAAAAAACTAGAAATGCACCGATGGCAATTTTCTTGGCCAATTCTAATTTCCGATTTTTTTGTAAGCGTGACCTGCCGATACCGATTTTTGCCGATTTCGGTTTTCTTTCTAAGAACTATAATTGACAGCATACACAAACAACAATCTACTTTTTTCAATGTGAAAAAAAAATTTTACATAATAAAATAAATTATTAAATATTAATTTATATTTATTTAATTTATACCCCTAATCTGGACTAAGTTACAGATGTTCTCTCACTTAAACAACTGTAAAAAATAAAGTGCTCTGTGACTGGAAAGAAGTAGAAATTAGTTGCTATATAAAAAAAACAGATGTCATTTCCCACCATGTTTATCAATTTTCCCCTAACCTTATTAAATGTGTCATCTTTCACATCCAATTCTTACATTGTTTCAATTAATTCAGTTAGAATAATGAGTTGTTACCATTCAAATGAAATCAGTATCAACAAACTCCATCTTTCCACTGCAGGAAACACAGAAGTTGCATCTGAAGTGGCATTATATGTATTTTGATGAATCTGTGGTTCAATAAATGCATTTACACCGCAAAATTGCAAATGCATAAATAATTTTTATAAGATTAATGTTTCAAATAATTTTGAACATACAAATAAGAAATGTTGGGAAAAATGCAATGATACTTTAAAATATGAAACCAAACCACCAGTAGGTGGTGGCAAATGACAGCTTTAATGAATTAGTCATTTAGTCATTCATTCAACTGAGTCGTTCAAACGGCTCATTCATTCAGAAACGAGGCAAGTGGCTGTCTTTATGAATGGGTTACTGAATAATGACTCACTCGATTAGTCAAAACCGTGGATTCATTCATTGACGAAACACCACTGTGAGGCAAGTGGCTGTCTTTATGAATGGGTTACTGAATAATGACTCACTCGATTAGTCAAAACCGTGGATTCATTCATTGACGAAACAATTGTTGCTTGTAGACACAATTCTGCTGTGACTTTGATTGGAACTATTTTCGTTTGGAAAATTGAGCAAAAACAGTCAATATTGTGTCTAAAACGTAAGTCACTTAATTTTAACTTCTTATTGAACTACAGTTGTATAAAATCAGTGTCGTATTGCAGTCATGCTGATATTCGGGGAAACATCTTGGTCATGTAATGTTGCTTACCTATATCATATATTATAAATAACTTTTCTTTTTTTTTTTTACTGCAGGATGCATCTATAACTGTGAGTTACTTTGTGTGAGTTGTTGCGCTGTTTTGTTTTGATTTCTCTCTCACACTCAGGCTGTGCATCTCTAGAAAAAACCTGAGACAGACTAAATCCAGAAGAACTGTGGCAAAGCCTCCAAGATGCTTGAAGAAACCTACCTGCACAAACTACAGTACTGTGAAAAGTTTTAGGCATTTGTGTAGAAATGCTGTAAAGTAGGGATGCTTTCAAAAATAATGTCATAAATATATTTTATTTATCAATTAACTTCTATTAACTAAATTAAATCAACATTTGGTGTGACCACCCTTTGCGTTTACTACAGCTTTTGTTCTAGGTACACTTGCGCATTGTTTGTCAGGTAGTTTTGCAGGTAGGTTTCTTAAAGCATCTTGGAGACATTGCCACAGTTTTTCTGGATTTAGTCTGTCTATTTTCTTCATGCAATCGCAGATGGACTGGATGATGGTGAGATCAGATCTCTGTATGCAGCACTGGCTGTTAGAAACACATGCTCTCAAACTCAGACTCCTTGTGCATAAAAAAAAAATCTCACTGGATTATTACAATTAATGGCAAAAGGGATGTTTGGAAACATAAACTGATATTTTCTACTGACACTACAGCAAAAGATAGAAATAACTGACTTAAAACTACTAGACTTGTGCACAGTATATCTACTTTTTTATTATATATTTTTAAATAAAAAAAAACATTTGTTTTGACATCACAGGCAAAGCAGGTTTAAATAAAAACTGGTTTTGCTGTGAAGCAGGATCATACTGTAGCTCTCCTCTCAAGAGAAATGTTACTAGAGGACGAGCCTTTAGGCAAATGTGATAAAAGGATTTTAGCTGAAATCTAATCTTCTCTTTGTTTTATATACGACTTTGTAACCCAATACACCCAATGGGACATTAGTGCTTAATATCATCTCAGAGTTGATAAACGCAACAGACCTGCGTGAATCTAGAAGTAACGTAATGTGGACATTTATATTGTTCTTTGAGGCCACATGTTATTGGTCATGTGGCCTCAAAGCAGCTTTTTTGGGGGGGGGTTTAGTTTCTGTTTAAACTGCCTAAGAACTGTTCGCGTGATCATGTGTTTGGAGGAAAAAAACAAACAAAGAAGTTTGGCCTCTCAGGCAAGCTGGATTTAATGGCGGTATTGCTACATTGCCAAATGGCTCAGCTGATGTAGCGTATTTTCTGTGCGTGTTTCTGTGATTTTATGACCAGAGCCGCACTGGAATATGGCTTACTTGGTCATCATGCAGTATAACACTAATACAGCTGAGAGCACATTCCTAAGACGGGAAATGCACTTGTATATGTGCTTTATGGTATGCTAGCTGTACATAGGAAATGGTAAAAACCTCATGAAATGACAAGCAGTTTTCTGACATATATATAGTAATGAAATATTTATGTGTGTAGTTAATGCATTAACTAGTGTTAACAAATTGAACCTTAATGTAAAGCGTTTACCACTAAAAGCCACAGAACTCATTGTGGTCTTTTTTTGTACATACTGGAGTACACACATGATGGGTATGTTTCTCATAAGCACAGGATCACATACAGTGGTCTCCATATGTAAGAAGTCCTGCATGAGTTACTGATCCTGGAGCAAGTCGTTCTAATATCCGTTTTACAAATTGCTGTTTAATTTCAGCCAGCCAACTCAGGGTTGGTGCAATGAGGTAAAATGAGGTAAAGTGTTGTTCTTACATGGACGATAAGGATGAGCGGGTGCGTTGAGAAAGCTGTGGGGATTGTCTTTGGCTCTGATAATTCAGAAGGGCTTTGGAGGGAGATGAAATGATGTGAGATGGCTCTTGGCTGGAGTCCCACAGCTGGGATTACTCTGTTTTGGGGGAAGGGGCTACAGCATTCAGCATAGAGGATTAAAGGAGACACGATTTTTTTTTTCTTTGTGGGGGCATTTAGGGAGATCGTTACAATTATTACTCTCTGCATGACCCATGTTTTAGACTCCTCTGTGTTCTGTAATTATGTTTGTTTATTTATGAGACCAGGAAAGTTTTCCACCATTTTGTGTTTTTTTTTTCTTGTCCCCCTGCAAACCTCAGGGTTTTGGCAGGAACATGAGCCCTGATCATACGTCTGTATTTCTCTGGCTGCAAAAAGAAAACTTGCGCACTCAAGTTAATTTGCTGAATCATTGTTTCTTTGCATTTGTATGAGAATAATTAGCCTCTTTTCACTTATATGAGAATATATAAATATAATTTTGATATGAACTGATTATAAGCAATAAATAAGAAAGCTAGCTAATCAAATTCTCTTTTTTGCTTTATTGGATGATTATACAGATGAATGACAGTAATGTATCATATAAACGAAGGATTTTCATATAAGGATAATTTCTAGATATATTACAGTTATACATATGGGACCACAGTGCACTAGCCTACATACATATTCCTAGATTAAAGTCTAAGATTGTCTCACCCACACTCACCACCACAGCCTAAATTATATTAATTCCACTGATATTGAGGTGTGCGTGTGTTTCTATTAGTTGTTTTTTAGTGCTTCATTGGCCAACAGCACGCCAGAGTCATAGCTCTTCCTGTTGTTGCTAGGAATGTGATGTCACCTGCTCCCTTAACAGGGTTGGTCCTTGTGTGTTTCAGATTCTCAGCCTTGGCCAGGAACAAAGGAGCAGCGACAAGGCTTTCCCCACAATCCTCTAGTGCTCCCTCCCAGCTGGCCGAGCCTGACGGGTGTGCTGACACTGACTGGATCTGAGTGCTCTCTTTTTCCGCCGTGCGGGGTCTGGCTGTGTGGAGGAAGCGGGGGCTAATAAATGAGCTGTGAGTATGAGGCCTCACTGCTGACAGCCAGTGGAGACAGGATTAATAGTCCGGTCATCTGGCTTGATGTGTGATCCTCCAGGCTGCCCCTTGACGAGAGTCCACTGCGGAATCCACCACGGCGGCTGCCGAGAGACCAGCAGAGATGCCCACCGAGATGCTACAGGCAGATAGCAAGCCCGCCGGTCAGGGTGGGGCCTTTGCCTCCGCTGTCCCACTCCGCATCCTCAACAAGGGGCCTGACTACTTCCGCCGGCAGACCGAGTCCAACCCAAAGCGGTTGAGCGCCGTGGAGCGACTTGAGGCCGACAAGGCTAAGTACGTGAAGAGTCAGGAGGTCATCAATGCTAAGCAGGAACCCATCAAGCCACAGATACTGGCCAAGCCCCCCGTCTGCCCAGTTCCCGTCAAGAGAACTGGCGGTGTGGGATCTGGCTTGAAAGCCTCCAATAACAATGCCAAGTCGGACACCTGCGCAACCACCACCAAACGGGAGAATCTCAACCTGGAGATCCTGAAGAACATCTTGAACAGCTCCTCCTCATCCGAGGGGCCCGCCAAGGGGACGTCGCACAAAGTCGGGGCTCGTAGCTGGGCACTGCATCGCTCGTCCGAGCTGTTGGAACCTGGATGTCGTTCCTTTGCTGACTCGCTCAAGGTACCACCTTCCACGCAAGGTCGACACAGTCCACAGGGAGGCAACTTGAACCTGAGTCGCAGGCTGCTGGAGGAGAGGTCATGCGAGGCTGATGGCGAGCGTTCGCCGCTGCACGCCTCCCAGAGCTCCTCAGACATTCGCCGCATGTGCAATGGCAAGCCACTGAGAGCGGCCCGCAGCAGCAGCTCTTCCGCACCACCACTGCCGCCCAAGCCTAGCACCAAGGCCTTGGCTGCATGTGACAATGCTCCCTGCTCCCCTGAAAGAGAGACACTATCTAGCACTGCTACGGAGCTGGAGTTGGGCAGTTCTGTGGCCCGCAGGCCCTCTCTTAACCGCTCCAAGTCAGACCTGAGCGATCGTTACGCTCGGGCTGGTGCAGACGTGGAGCGCTTTTTCAACTATTGTGGGCTGGATCCCGAGGAGCTGGAGAGCGTAGGTGTGGAAAGCTTCACCCGAGCGAACTCTGACATCGTGTCGCTCAACTTTCGTAGTGCCAGCATGATCAGCTCGGACTGTGAGCAGTCACGGCATAGCAATGACGACCTGACTGATGAAGAAGACGACGCTGGGGAGCGTGTTCCCTATGGCATTTCTGCCGTTGAACGGAATGCCCGGGTCATTAAGTGGCTCTACAGCATCAAGCAGGCGCGGGAGTCTCAGAAAGTCTCCCATGTCTAAAAGAGGGAACAGACCCCAACCTGGTCTGGACTTGGCACCTGCTTATTTTTGCAATCCATGCACTGTCTTTGAAATCCCGAAAGATTACATGGCAAAGCATTTTGAGTTGATGGCACTTTTTAGTCGCTTTTTGCATTCAGTGTTTGCTGTCTTCTGAATCTGCATGGCTCCTTAGAAACTCAGCCTCTTTGCGGGCCTCAAGGTAATGCAGCTTATGTAGGAGCCTCTTTAAAGATGGTTGCGTCAATGCCATCTCTGTGCAGAGAACAACTCATATTTCCTTTTTTCTTTTGTTCTTTCTGCCTCTTTCTGTCAGATGTTTTGATGCCAGCACCTTTCAGGTGCTTCTTATTTCACTTGGGCGCACTGAGCCAGGAAGCCATATCGGTATGAATGCAGAGCTGCAGTGTGTTTAGACTTCTTTTGATCCTCTCTTTCTGTCAGTTTTTTTACTGGTTCTTATGATGGATACAATATGTATGTACATAAACCTCTGTGAATAGACGCAGCAGAAGCATGTTTTAGTCTATTCTCGAGATCTCCCCCACCCGACTTCTCTCGGTCAGCCTTGCGCTGGTCATATTGTTCCAGCAGTATCATGACACCATTCAGCTTCATGTGGTTTGTTTTCACTTTGTCTGTCGTCCATAAAGTTCCTGTTTGGCGGTTGATTATTTTTGTGGTACTATTGTTTCGAAAGGTGTAAATGCTGTAAGAATATGTATATAATTTTCAGAGTTGTCGGAAAAGCATTGTGTGATGACAAGTATGCTATGTTCCTCCATAGCTCCTTGTCTGTTTGTTCCCTCTCTGGGCTTACATCACAAGGCTGTGTGAGACTTTGTCCATGACCAAATCTGTATGACACTGTTGTTGCAATGACATATATGTTCGGTATATTGAAGTTTGAGCTGTTACTTAAAAATTTAATCAAGACGTTTGTTCACTTTTAATTCTTTTTCATTTCAATAAATGGCTGATTTTGCCAACTTTTGCCATCAACTTCAAATGTTTGAATGTATTTTCCTGTTATTTATATATTTGATGCATGCATATGATGTTTTTTTCTTAAAGAAAAAGGAAGTCAAACAGGTTTGGAATGACATCAGGGGGAGTAAACAATGACAACCTTATTATTATGTTTTTTTTTCACGAACTTTCCTTTTAAGCAGTCAAAGAGTAATTTTTAAACCAGCTGACACAGTGGGTAGATAGTAGTGGAAAAATCACAAAGGCCAGTCATGTGATTCTTCCATTGCTGATGCTGAGAAAACAGCTGTCAAGTCTTATTTCCTCACGATTTGCGCATAGGCAAGATGTTCCCTGTTTTAAAACCCTATTTCGCTCTCTCATTGTAGCCCTTGTCTCTTTGCAGAGCATGGCTGTCCGCTGGAGGGTAGGTATCTTTAATTTAGTAATTTGTGCTGCCTGCTTTCTCAGGGCAAGAGGAAATGATCTAATTCATCACAAATGTTTAGAAAGGCCAGACCACTGCACTAGAGGCCCCCTCGCTCCCTAGAGCACCTAACTCACTCCCATAAACAAGTTCAAGGGATCTACAGGTCACAAGCTGGAACACTTACGTGAAACCTTATGTTTTCACCCACTTTTCTCTGCATTTTAGAAAAAAGACCTTCAACTTGATGCTATCGAAAACACTAAATTGGGCTTTGTGGTGCTTGCTAAGTCAAGTCTCAGTGTAACTACATGCTTATTAAACTTTGCTTAACTAGTCAATTGTTTGTGCTACGGACATCAATGATACCTCAAATCAGGTGGCTTATCTAGCCACCAGAATATCGTGGACTCTTGACTTTTTCTTGAATTTGCAGTTTTCTGCCCAGAACCACCCTAGCAACCACATAGAACTGTTATTATACGTGACTGTTCATTTTAGTAACTAGAATAAGGCACGTCTTATTTAATCCATAAAATGGCTGCCAACTCTTGTTGTTTTGAAATTGAATGTTGTTTTAAGGAAATTAAAAATGATTTGTAATAGCATTTGAGTGCCTGTTAAACAATATTTACACAATGCACGCCCTCTTCGCTACTCCCTTTCACCCCAGAAAAAGTGTGTAATGTAGGATTAGCAAATCCTCCCTCGGGCTTTGCATGACATGAAAATAATTTCTGTTCATGTGAGGAAAACACAAGACTGTTGAGCTGTGATGGCAAAAAAGCCTTACTTTCCCTGTCAGGACCTGGATTGAAACAAAATGGCACCCCGGGCAAAACCAAGACTCTATAAAAATTAGGAGGTAAATTGAATTTACCATTTTGTTTCCTGGTTACACTAATAACATCAGACCCCCGCATGAACACCTTCATTAATTTCCATCTACCATGCCTGACAAAAGAGGCATTGATGAATACCCTTTCTATCTCTCTCTCTCTCTCTGTTTCTCACTTTCCCTGGCAGGAGCGGAGCAGAAGATTAGGCAATGAAAGCAAGCCATGTTTGAGCTGTCTCTCTCTCAGCTGGAGGGATGCTGCGACATGGTTGTTGGGGTTCATTGGCTGTCATCATTTCCCCTGCACGCCTCTCTCAGCAACACAAAGGCTGTGAGTTTCTCCATCCCTTTGACTCATGCTTTTCTAATGCAGCAGTTTAAGCCCAGCTCTTACAGCTGTGAGCTAACATGACATTTACCACCGATTCCCACTCAGCGGCTCTCTCAGGCCAGAGCCTCACAGTGATCATGTGGTGGCATAACAGGCTGAATGTGGCCTTGTTTTCCCTGTTTGTACTGCTAGTGTTTCGTCGGAGATGCTGCAGCATTAATAACCAGATATTCCTTTCAACTCTACATTTTATATCAATATTGAAATAAAGAGCACATGTCCCTCGGATTTTTAAACCAAGTGAATTTGGAATGTAGCTTTCAAAAAAAGAAAAAAAGTTTTGTTTAATCAAAAGTTGCTTGATTATTGTACGTTAAAAAATTAAACTGCATGCTGATCTGTTAAGTTCAGTTAAAATTTTACTTTAAATATTTTTATTAATAAAAAAATATTTTATTGAACCAAGCAAATAATATAATATAATATAGGTATAAAAGATAATACTGTAATTCTGCTAAATGGCCTGATCTTTATGCAGTCTTGTGTGTACATTATCACAAAGATCATAGAAATAGCAGGACCAAAACCCAACAATAAGGTAAGAATGCTGGAAATGAATGTGATACTGTAAGACGTTAGAATGTTTTCCTAATATCTTTAGTGCCAAATGTACAATTACTACTCTATTTATTACCATAATTGTTGTATGTCTATTCAGATTTCTTTAAATGAACCTTAATCAGTTTTAAATGATTGATTGTTAAAATGTCACATCATGGTGGTTGTCCAGGGCTTACTTTTGTAGGACTTCATGTTTCTGCTACTTATGTCAACAATTTTTAGTCAGGTTATATATACCTTGTCAAGTGTCTGAACAATACGAGCAAGCCATCAGAGCGAAATATCATTAGAAAGCATGTGGGGACACATCGTTAAAATTCCAGTAGCTTGGTAAAAGCTTTGTCAACAACCTGCATTCACTTGTGTTCAGTCAGGAGAGTAAGAGGGCTCTGTGTACAATGAATGCTCCTGAAATTGAAATTCAAATGGTAGCCCACAGCTAACCAACATCAGCTGCTCTAAGATTCCTCTCTAGCCTCAAATGACTAAAGACATTTAGTAAAAGAAGGGAGAAACCTGAATTATGAAACATAACCACTGTAGATGCTCATATCTTTCAAGTAAGTGTATAAGTATATTTTATTCATTTGATTTACAGAAGCATGATTTTTAACATATGTAGTAGATTGTTCTAATACTGTCTTCTCAAATATGATCAACAACCATAATCATCTGAAGTGTTTTCCATTTCTGAATATCTTTAATGGGTATTTTATACTGAGATGACACACAGATGTTGTTACAGTATTAGTTTGATGCACATAGTGCCTGCATATGAAATTGAGATTAAAGAAAGCTTTTACTTGGGCCATGTACAGGTGCATCTCAATAAATTAGAATGTCATGGAAAAGTACAGCACTCTGTGAACAGCCAGCTTCTTTGGCAATGAATGATTGTGGCTTACCCTCCTTGTGAAGGGTGTCAATGATTGTCTTCTGGACAACTGTCAGATCAGCAGTCTTCCCCGTGATTGTGTAGCCTAGTGAACCAAACTGAGAGACCATTTTGAAGGCTCAGGAAACCTTTGCAGGTGTTTTGAGTTGATTAGCTGATTGGCATGTCACCATATTCTAATTTGCTGAGATAGTGAATTGGTGGGTTTTTGTTAAATGTGAGCCAAAATCATCACAATTAAAAGAACCAAAGACTTAAACTACTTCAGTCTGTGCGCATTGAATTTATTTAATACACGAGTTTCACAATTTGAGTTGAATTACTGAAATAAATGAACTTTTCCACGACATTCTAATTTATTGAGATGCACCTGTATGTGTAACCCATCATATCTGGTGTGACTTTATTTGTTCAATTTGTTCAGTGTTAAGCAGCACAATTTGTTTTCAGCATTGATAATAATAATAAATGTTTCCTGAATTCTGAAGGATCATGTGACACTGAAGACTAGAGTAATAGCTGCTGAAAATTTCGCTTTGTCAGCACAGGAATAAATTACATTTGAACATTTTTTAATTGTAAATAACTACAGCCTTGGTGAACATAGCAGACTTCTTTATATATATATAAAAAACTGAATAATGATAAACCATATGCATTTTTATATGTTTGAACATGAATACTTTTTTTTTTTTTTTTTGACAGTTCCATAGTAAATATAGTGTACAACGGGGCTAAAGGCCCACCTTAAGAAAAAATGTGCCATTCACTGCGCCTAAAATGTATAATTGCAGAAAAAATATATACGTTGTATTGCACATTAATGGAGCATTAGATTTTGTGTGAAAATAAATCATTCAAGTAATTTATTTTGTTTAAAAATCGTATAAATGTATGAGGTGGCAAGAGGGGGCCTTTACCCCACACACGGGGTAAAAGGCACACGCTATTGATACAAATACTTCAGCTAAAATAATGTTTTTTTAATAATGTCTAAGTTAATACTTGTTCAAAACAATCACCTTAGCAAAGTCTGTACTATTTTCTGCTTATTTTGAAAAATAAAAGAATTAATTTTTGTTCAATAAATACACTGTCATTAAAATATGTTAATATAAAAAATATATATTTTAAAATACAGAAACAAAATCGTTTTAATAAGTACAGATGTAGTGGTTTAGAGGAAAATAATATCAAAGGCACCTTTAGCCCCATTGTACCCTACTTTATAGTTGCATGCCTGGTATTAGCCTGTGGTCCATCAGAAAGCCTTTGTTTTTTTCTCAGTTACCTTCAGTGGAACAAAAACATTTAATAAAATCTACTCTGAAATATCGATAAGTAATTTATGCGTATAAGTTGAACAGTTTCACATATACACTTGCCGTCTCAGGACACAATGCACAAGCAGGTTTGTGCTCACAGCACCGAAGATGGAAGGTCAGTCCCGCAGGACTATAATTGACCTAGAAAGCTTTCATTTCAGTTCCCAGTTCTGTATCAAACTCTTGGCCTCCAGAGGAGGAGCAGAAATCCTATCTGGATCCTTATCCAGTGAAGGTATAAGCCATGGTGATATTCAAATATGTTCCTCGCATTCAGATTTATTTTACTATAAACAGTGCATGTGTGGTGCAAAAATCTTATGTTACTTTATACATTTTTTCAAAAACAATCTGTAGTGGTTCATTCTAGTTGCTTGATGTCAGATGGCAACAGTCATTCCAGATCAGCATGAACAATAACTACATCATTGGCAAACAGAGACTGTCCCCTAGAGGTGATTTCTGCTTCCTACAAAGAATAGACATAGAAAAAACTTGTATAATCTAATTTCACATTTCTAAACAGCAATATTTATATACTGTGCTTAATATTTTAAAATGTGTGCACTTCTGAAACTAGAATAAAATGCCAAACCAGTTCAACAGTTTTGACAGTCCATTCAAATCTATACACACAGAACCTCAA
>NW_015536509.1:171350-172966 GCF_001515605.1 Sinocyclocheilus anshuiensis | reverse complement strand
CTTTTACCTACAGCAGCTCCAAACTCTGTGAAAACACACACACACACACACACACACACACACACACAGACAGATGATCCTAATGTAAAGACATGCTGTAGATGTTTTGGCTGTTCACAAAGGAATACTAGTTTATTGGAAACATACAGCATACACTTACTATGTAAAACAGTGAATTATACAATAATAAATGCAGTCACATGACTTCATCAGAGTATTTTTTTTTAATACAGGAAGTGGTGTGTGCTAGAATTTTTAATTCAAGAAAATGTGATATTCTAGTTAATTTGTCATGTTGGAAATGGAAGGTCAAGTGCATTGCATTGTGGGATACAGCTAGGGCTGGGCAATATAGCTAAAAAAATATATCAGCGATGTATGTTTCACATCGTTCGGTATCGATAATTATTGAATTTTTTTATAACCTTTTTTAAAACAGCAATAGATTTTTTTTATTTTATTTAACCACTGTATTTTTAATTTGCCCACTTTAAGACAAACAACAAATATATATATATATATTATTGAACTGTTATTTATTATTATAAATTATAATTATAAAAAGTCTTAAAGTCCCCCTGTAGTCAAATATTTTATCCCTTAAAACATATCTTTGATCATCAAAATGACATATTAAAAAAAATGTTCTTGTGAAAATAATTTTCTAATGCCTTAAAATAGCTTGAATGTAACTCTACAACCCTTGCCTCATTTACTATACGCGGATCTATGAATATGCATGTGCTGGTATTGGTATATTTTGCATGCTAGTGATAGGAATCGATCCCTTGACGTGATTGGTTATTGGTTTGTGACGTGCAAACCGAGGGCTGTTTCAAACCGCATTTCTGGGTCAGCCTTTAGGAAACTACAGTTTTAAGGAGAAAATACACAGCAATGGTGTTGATTAATAGATTGGCACATGGTTTGTCTAAAAGCAAATTAAAAAAAGCACATAAACAAATAAACAACATAAACTTGATTTTCACTACAGGGGGACTTTAACCACTGTGCGTCAATTTAAAAAAAGTTACAATGAGGTCCTTAGAGGTCAAGAATGTCCATTAAAATGGTCATAAAAATATTATGTATTATATTTTTTCCGCTTTCACTGGCATAGATATTTTTATCAACATCAGTCCTGATCATAACTTCCAAAAATTAATTCATTTTCAAGATTTTAACCCTTTAAATGCCAGTTTGTGCACTTAATGCCACACAAAAAAATTATTATTTTCTGTATACTTCTTCTATGCATTGAGCTTCTATATTTCTCTAATATTTTGAACGAATAACACAGCAGCGGCGCGTCTCTTGGGCTAGACCAGGGGTTTTTAAACTTTTTTGTCAGCCGAACCCCTTTGACCTAAACAATGTACTTGAAGTACCCCCTGCGATTTTAAGTAAATATTTAAATTATTTAATGGAACATTTGCATGTTTAACTTTAAAATCTTTTTTTTTTTTATCAGTTTTAAAGTTTTAGTAGTATTTACATAGCTATTGTTATTATTACACTCAACAAATTATAAAAATTCATATTACTGTAATTTACAATGTAATTATTACATTTTTTTTCCACAAGAATTTTTTTATACAGGGTTTCCGAAAAATAAA
>NW_015536509.1:162582-171268 GCF_001515605.1 Sinocyclocheilus anshuiensis | reverse complement strand
CTAATACCTGTGTACTTACATAGTAACTAGATGTGTACATAGTATGTAACCACAGTGTAAGTACACAATGGTACATAGTATCTACAGCTGTAATGTTTGTGTAACTACTCATATGTAACAACCCACTGAATGGTATGTGTAAATACAAATGTGTAACAGGACATTGGTAATAACACTTTTTGGTAATGAAAGTACAAACGTGTAACAGGACTAGCAGCACTTTTGGTAAAGAAAGTGTTACATTACGTTATATTAAGTAAACAATTCCTATGGATTTACCATGTAATTACTCTGATGTTACACAGCAGCGGCCAGTAAGTTAGGCTTTACATATAAATTGTGGTTGGTGACTACGTACACATCTAGTTACTATGTAAGTACACAGGTATTAGGGCCACTTAATATAAAGTGGGACCCTTTTTTTATACAGGATTTCCCAAAAAGAGAATTATTTTTATACATTTAAAAGACCCTAAAGAATCATATCAACTTGTGGAAAATGGGCATCCTATGACCCCTTTAAGATTTTACATTTATATCACATTTGTATAAGCCTGTAACATTTCTTTGCAAAAACCTTTTAATTATAATTTTTTTATTCATTTGTTAATGGTATTAACTCGTTAGCATACCGTGTACCAACTCACGAACCCCCTGAAATTCCCTCACGAACCACCAGGGGTTCGCGAACCCCACTTTGGGAAACCCTGGGGTTGATTGGGTTGCTTAAAAAATTACTTCAGTCCATGTTGTTCAAATGACATGAACTTGATTAACATGGAATCGATGTACATGATGCATAGATCACTCATAGAGCTTTTTGCATCCACCAAAGTTAGCACAGAACTACAGACTGCTCAGCTTAGTGTTAGTGACTTATTGATCAAATTGGACTAATATTTCCTAGAGCTTTCAAACAATCTCTCAATCCAAACACCTAAACTTGCAACCACTCAGATCACCTTACCAACCTCCTAGCAAAGTCTAAATGCCATCAAACTTTGTTTATGTCTTCATATGGCCCAGATATTCACAATAAACAATGCTTATAACCTTCAAACTTCAACTCTCTGATTCAGCTCAAAATCACTACTTGATTGGGTTGCTTAAAAAATTACTTCAGTCCATGTTGTTCAAATGACATGAACTTGATTAACATGGAATCGATGTACATGATGCATAGATCACTCATAGAGCTTTTTGCATCCACCAAAGTTAGCACAGAACTACAGACTGCTCAGCTTAGTGTTAGTGACTTATTGATCAAATTGGACTAATATTTCCTAGAGCTTTCAAACAATCTCTCAATCCAAACACCTAAACTTGCAACCACTCAGATCACCTTACCAACCTCCTAGCAAAGTCTAAATGCCATCAAACTTTGTTTATGTCTTCATATGGCCCAGATATTCACAATAAACAATGCTTATAACCTTCAAACTTCAACTCTCTTTGCAAACTTCCGAAGAATTAGAAGTACACCCAGTCTAAATAACCTTCACACTTGAAACTAATTTTCTTACAAGGTTCTGTCAAACCAACATTCAAAGTTACCTGACAGACTTTCTTTTTCTTGTTTATCTTCAAGATTGTTCTGCTAGGAGCAGATAAAATGACACACTGTTCCCAAATTAGGCAAATCGGCTCCAACAACAGCACACACTGACACATCTCATCCATTTAGCATGGAGGGCTCATTGAGTGCTAAAGCAGACTTTGTGTTCTCCTGAGGGACTTGGCTTTCTTGAAAGGCAGGGTATTTGAAAATACAACAAGGACAGGTGGATGACAGTCAGCAAACTGTGTGGACAGATTGAGGAGAGTCTGCAAACTAATTACACTGAAAAGGAAGTCATTCAGAGACTCCTATATCATAAAACCAAGTGAGTTCAGGACAAAACTCATCAGTGATGATACGACAGTAGTTGAGTGTAGAAAACTGTCACAGAGTCATATTAGAATAAGGAAAACAGCAGTACATGCATCAGACACCTTGATAATTCATTTATATAGGTCAACAGGACTAAAACAAGGCTGTCAAAAGGGGCTGTAAAAGGACTGGTCACTTTTTTATGTTAAGTTCATATAGTTCGTGCTCTAGTTTAAGTGTATGAGTGACCTGAGAGCCGTTTTCAACATGACCAATATAACAAAACTGTTTTTTTCCCCTTATATATGAAAGACGCAGGAGTGCATTATTCGGGTGTGCATTATTTTCTAATAATTCAATAGCCCATCGTCAATTATTCCGCTTACACTACGGTTACCACACCTCAAGGTTACCACATTATTCAGATGTTGTATTTTAAGATATTCGTCAGGTTTTTGTCCTTAAAACGCTCTTGTGTGTATAGGATTAATTTCTTAGCATCTCATCCCACACCTCCGTTCCTAATTCCAAAATGTCATTTTAGACCTAGTAACAGAGGCTTGAGCCGTTGATAGTAGACTAATGCAGTTATTAAGTTATTAGAGAAAGAGAGAGAGAGAGCAATTAAGCATGTGTGAATTATCTGAGTCTGTGTGTCTCTCAACAGTGCTCAGCAGCAGCATCTCTAATAATAGCGAAAATGTAAGTTCATCTGCTCCAACAACAGTGCCGTTATTACCTCGGCAGTGAGAAATGTCATGTAGCCTTTAAGTTGCTTATGGATGTTTACTGTAATGGGGGGGGAAAAATCATTATTTAAAATGTTCTTTTGTGTTCCACAGAGGAAAGTAAGTCACAAGAGTGATTAAATTATGACAGAATTTTCATTTTTGGGCAAACTGTTCTTTTGTGCGTGTGCGTGTGCGTGTGTGTGTGTGTGTGTGTGTGTTCTTTGAAAAATTGGTTTATTTTTTGTTATTCAGTGTTATTACTTTTATAATACTCATTTGTTTTAGATGAATTACTTAACATATATGATTATATAAGCTTAATTTTAATTTATTCAGCATGTTGCCTTTATTTTGTTTGTTTTTTTGCAATGTATTTATCCTTTAAAGTTAGCTAAACTCAGTGTACTTTTACTATTTCAGCAACACAAACTTAATCAAATATGGTATTTCCAAGTCTTCAGATTTGGAGCAACAGCAACTGTTTAAAAAAAAAAAGTTGTTTTGAGTTAAAATGATTTTTTCAATGAAACGTTACAGCAGCCATAAAACTGAATGAATACCTTTATGCTATATGTGAATCCCCTCACACTTTTTATTGGTATGTCCATATAATGCTACATTTCACTTTTCAAACATTTTGTAACTGTTTGTGAAGTGAATAAACTAGGTGGAAAGAGGCTTTTGAGGATACAGTATAGAATGGTTTGATTGCTGCAGATTGTTTGTTTTATCTGTAGTTTCAAGGTCAAATGAATGCTTGGCCATTACAGTGTTAATTATTAAAGTCGATGAACATGGCCTTCATCTGTACCTTATCAAAGGAGTTAACTCAGCTGATTATCGATCCATTCAATTGCCTATAGAATCTGAGAAGAATGTTTAATTAATTTTAAATGCATGCAAGTGTAATTGATTAAATGCCCAAAAGTAACAAAACAATGTTAGTAATTATCCATTCCTAAAATCATGTCTATGCTCATTATTTGTATGCTGTGTGTAATGATGTTAAACTATGCACTGTATTTATGTCTTTATTTATTTTTAAATATTTTACTAAAATTTTACTTACTAGCTCATGTCAGTTGTCAGTGTAGCTCATGTCAGTGGGTTTGAACTGACTGAACGCACTGATGCTTTCAGGTTTTGGGCCGAGCATTTATCCAGAAGTGAAGGTGTGCATTCATTGTTAAAGCCAATACAGTTTTATTTTGTGAAATCTGAAAGACCAATGGTGGTGAAATGTGAGTTTCCATATTACGCAAATACATCCATGGAAATTAATTTGCCTAACATAGCATGACTTCAGCAAAAAAATCTACAGATAAAGGTTAGGTCATTTCTTTTTTAATAAATAAACATACTTAAATCTTTTCAATGAGTTTCAGAGAGTTCCAACCCCCCCCCCCAAAAAAATCACACATATCAGACCTTGAAGCTGTTTCCCAACTTTGCAATACTATCAAAGTACAGTCTACTGGCCGTCAGGTGGAGGTGTCCATGGTTCAAGGACAAACACACACACATACACACATACACCTATCCAGGTTTTTTTTTTCTTCTTAAAGGCATATGACACGTTTTCAGAAAAAAAGTGTGGGGGCAGTCATTAGCTGTGGAGTTACGTAAAGGGCTGTGGCTTGCAACATGTGGTGAATCATATAAAAACAGTGCTAAGAACACATGAGTGCATCTTCGAGGATTACAGCCACGCTCTAGTTCCACCAGTTTTTGTCTCCCCAACAGTCATGATCCTAAGCATCGCCCTCATTTGGACCATAGTTGTTGGGCTCTGTTGTTGTCTTTGGCTTATTACAGGAATACGCAGAAGGTAAATATCCACATATTTGTGACTAAAAGCTTCACTAAGCTTGGGAACATCTCAGGGATGGTGGGATTCACATCTGTTTGACAACTGATGTTATGTAATGTTACAATCTCTAATGCTAAATAACAAGATTGCAGGGAACTTCTTTAAATTAAACATGTCATTTCTTCTTAAATTATTATATTTTTTCTTTTAGTTAGTTTTGCAAACATATTTTTGCTTTGTATGTGTTAGAATAAATTGTTTGAGAAGATCAGATCGAGTTGAGCGGTGGAGCACAGAAGCTGGTACCAGGGACCAAGAATGACTCAGACACAAGAAGTGTAGTTCACTCAAGGTTCAAATCTTTATTGTGAGGGGCTTTGTTATATATAGGTAACAGAGGAAGTGAAACTGTTAACTCAGAACAAGCAAGGAAATGGAATGAGGAAAAAACAGCTATATAAATCATGTCTTGTGATGGTGATGTAAGCTGATGCATACAATGGGGTACAGAAGGCCACAGGGTGTTATAGAATCTCACAATGGCCACTCTTCAAACATCCCTGTGCCTTACTAAAGAAAAGTTAAGAAATTGCTTGAGATTGTTGTTTTTTCGAGGATAGACTCTGATCTATAGCAAGCTAATAAAACCTTGTTTCTTGTTCTTAAACCCTGATTTTATAAGCTGTTTTTTAACTCTTTGGAGCTGTGATTGTTTCAGACGGCCTGGGGAGCCTCCAGTAGAAAATGGTTGGATCCCTTACCTTGGTTGTGCTCTTCAGTTTGGGGCCAATCCTTTGGAGTTTCTTCGGAGCAGACAGAAGAAACATGGTCACATTTTTACATGCAAGATCGCTGGGCAGTATGTCCATTTCCTTTGTGATCCATTCTCCTACCATGCCGTCATCCGCCAAGGAAGGCATCTGGACTGGAAGAAATTTCACTTTGATGCCTCTGCAAAGGTAAATGAAATAACTTCTTGATTATTGCTAACAACAATCTAACAACAAAATGAACTACTTAAACTGGCATGTGATGATGTGCATGTGTTCTTGCAGGCATTTGGTCACGAGAGCATGGATCCCAGTCACGGTTACACCACCGAGAACCTGCATCAGACCTTCCTGAAGACCCTGCAAGGGGAGGCCTTGTCTCCTCTCATTGAGACCATGATGGAAAACCTACAGAGCACCATGCTGCAGTCAGGTGTGCTGAAGGCCAAACCTTCCGAATGGCAGAGTGATGGTATTTTTGCCTTCTGCTACAAGATCATGTTTGAAGCAGGCTACCTGACCCTCTTTGGAAAGGAATTGGATGGAGACCAGAGCATTGCACGTCAACAGGCCCAAAAAGCTCTGGTGCTCAATGCACTGGAGAACTTTAAAGAGTTTGATAAGATCTTTCCTGCTCTGATCGCTGGTCTCCCGATTCACGTTTTCAAGAGTGCCTACAGCGCTCGCGAGAATTTGGCCAAGTCCATGCTCCACGAGAACCTCAGCAAGCGTGCCAATGTGTCTGACCTCATATGTTTGCGCATGCTCTTGAATGACACATTATCTACCTTCAATGAGCTGAGCAAAGCCAGGACCCATGTGGCCATGCTGTGGGCTTCACAAGCCAACACTTTGCCTGCAACCTTCTGGACCCTGTTCTATATGATCAGGTACAACTCATACTCAGCAAGTGTAAAACTGCACTGTAGTCACTCCCAAGGGTTATCAAGCAGCACAGATAAATACGTTAATTGTAGTGTTGGAGATAAGCATTACTTCAGAGTGTTCTTGGAAAAGACCATACTGTACCTGCATTTGGAAGCATTAAACCATGAAATTGATCTGCACTATTGTAGAATGTTTTTAACTGACATGAAACTATAGTTTTCCTCTGATGCATCAGAGAACACTGAAAAAAATGGTGTAGAAACAAATTTCGCTCGTAAATTTCTAAATGAATTACAAAGAAACGGCAAGTAATACACTGAATGAAAAGTAGAAAGACTGAAATTGTATTTTCTAGTAATCTGTATTTATAACCACAAAAAATAAAAAAAAAATTCAATGTACCTGTTAAGTTGATGACACAACGTCTGCTTGTTTGCAGGTGCCCTGCGGCCATGAAAGCTGCTAGCGAGGAAGTGAGGCGAACATTTGAAAGTTCTTATCAGAAAGTCGATCCCGTGAATTCTCGACTTGTACTAACAAGGGAACAGTTGGACAACATGCCAATTCTAGGTGGGAACACTGAAAATATTTAAACATTTATGTACTCAATATTATTAGCATACCAAAATGTCATGTGGACTAAAGCTTCTCTGTAATTACAGACAGTATCATTAAAGAGGCTATGAGGCTGTCCAGTGCGTCCCTGAATGTGAGAATGGCTAAGAGCGATTTCCTTCTTCACCTGGACAACAACGAGTCTTACCACATCCGCAAAGATGATGTAATAGCCCTGTACCCCCCGATGATTCACTTTGATCCTGAGATCTATGTAGATCCTCTGGTGAGTATTATGTTCTTTTCTGGTGTTTAATAGACAAATTGCAGCTTTCACCTGAAAAAATCAGAATAAACTTGTAAATTATGTAAGAATTAATCTCTTCATTAATGTTTTTGCATCTTGCCACAAACAGACATATAAGTATGACAGATACATTGACGAGAATGGACAGGAAAAAAACTGCTTTTACCGAAACGGACGCAAACTTCGTTATTACTACATGCCCTTTGGCTCTGGGGTGACCAAGTGTCCTGGCCGCTTCTTTGCTGTGCATGAGATCAAGCAGTTCCTGTCTCTGTTGTTAGCGTACTTTGAAATGGAGCTTTTAGACCCTGATGTGAAAGAACCGCTGTTGGACCAGTCTCGGGCCGGACTGGGTGTTTTGCAGCCCACCTATGATGTTGACTTTCGATACAGACTCAAATCTCACTAGAAAATCTCACACTTATTTATGGACTGTCGACTTAAACTGTAAATAATGTACATTTTGCATCATGTCCAAGCAGACAAATGTGTATAGGTCTCAATTGTGTTTTCTTTCTGTTCAGGTTCATTTGAGAGGGATTTTACAAAGTTTGAAAAAAACTTCAGAGCTCTCCTTTTTTAAAAAATCAGTAACATTTATTGCACTTATGCGATGTTTTATTCATAGTATTCTTTTCAATTCTTGTAAAATGATATGTGCTTTTTATTTGTAAGTGAATTTTACTTTGAATGTATACAATTAATTTTTAAACCAAAAAGGTGATGTAAGCAATTTTATAGGCTATGGAATTAAATGCAGAAAATGTTAAAAATATCATTGTAATAATTGTCCTGATGAAGTTGCTATCACGCGGAACTCTGTAACAGCCTCTGTAAACAATAGAGGAAAAGTCAGATTTGCGGTCACATACTTGGTTTAGCCAATCAGAGGGCTTTTGAGAAGTTTTCCGCTTTTGGGCGTTCACAGCGCAGTCCATATTTGGGAAACCAAAAACTGAATGCGTAAAAAACAGGAGTTTTTTTTGACATTGAGAAGGCGTATGACATGGTGTGGAAGGAAGGGCTGTTAATTAAATTAGATCGAATCGGCATCAAGGGGAGGTTATATAACTGGATTATGGATTTCTTGCAAGAACGAACAATACAAGTGAGAGTAGGTACTGAATACTCTGATATTTATCAAATAGACAATGGAACCCCTCAAGGAAGTGTTTGTAGCCCCATACTTTTTAATATAATGATAAATGATATTTTTGGGGAAATTGAATTAGGAATAGGAAAAGCACTATATGCGGATGACGGAGCTTTGTGGAAAAAAGGGAAGAACCTGCAGTATGTAGGGCAAAAAATGCAGGAGGCTATAGACGTTGTTGAAAATTGGGCTAATCAATGGGGTTTTCGTCTTTCAGTTGAAAAAAACCAGGTAATATGTTTTTCAAAGAAGAAGAAAACTCCTGAAGCTAAATTAAAGTTGTATAAACAAACATCAGAGCAAGTATCACTAATAAGGTATCTGGGAGTATGGATGGATTCCAAATTAACATTTGGGTCACATATTCAGATCGCCTCACACTCCATCCCAGTAGGTGGCGGAATATGCACCAAAAGCTGGTTTGCCAACCGCCATTAAACATCATCATAAGAAGAAGAATGCGTAAAAGATGAATTTGGGTCGCGTTTTCATACGTTTGGAGGGTGCAAAAAGTTCAAACATCTTAAAAGTTCATAGGAATACGCTGGAAAATAAAGAGACCAAAATTCGATGTGTACAAAAAAAAAAAAAAAAAAAAAACG
>NW_015536509.1:146828-162409 GCF_001515605.1 Sinocyclocheilus anshuiensis | reverse complement strand
AAAAAAAAAAAAAAAAAAAAACAAGACGTTGCTCCACCTTTTAATCGCTGGACTGAGCGTTCATCGCGTTTGAGAACATACGACGAACTCGTATGTTTCTGCTTGACAGGTAAAAATACGATGCTTACATTTCTGCTGCAGTGTTGTAGAAAAAGGGGCATGTTTAATTTGTTGGAAGTTCTGCAGATAACTTAATTAAGCTTTTAACAACTCCGGTGCTGGTTTTATTTCATCTCCCAACATCATCAGGTTGGTCTGTTTGGTGGTTTTAGACTGTTTTGGGAGACCAGCTAGCTTGGCCTGTGTGGGAGAACAGGGGCAAGTTCAAGCTCAAACCGGTGTGCAAAAAAAAAAAAAAAAAAAAAAAAAAAGCAGCTTTTTTTTTTAAAGACATGGAAGGATCTTAAAACATATAACAACAACAATATTTATAATAAAAACATAATCCAGCCAATAGATTATGCACAATCACAATAGGCTACATATTCAAAAGCCCACAATTATTTCAGCAAGTCAATGTTTGTTACCCCCTTTTCCTTAACATCTGTTCACTATCTGAGGATGCCAAATGGTCAAAAGTAATCCTGACATAGACCTAAATCTAGTTGATAAACACATAGATCGTGTCAAGGACAACATGCTTAGCAACCACCTCTTCTGTTGATAAGCAATATGCAAATATTAAAGTGACTCTTAGTAAACCCGGGCAGCTGTCTTCGGGGAACTGTCTTCAGTGTACTCGTGTGCACTGCGGTACACTTTGACCTTGACCTGATTATGTAACAAACCTGCCAACACGAACTACAAAAGATCACTTTGCATTAGATTGAACTCAGCATATAATGTCTTAAATATTTAATTAATTACAACTGACGTACTGATCTATGGAAGCCCATTTAATAAAAAATATGATTCTGTTAGTCATAATAATGAGAAACTTACTTATAATTATGACTTAGTTATCTCATTATAATGAGAAATTTTCTTATAATAATCAGGCAATATCTCGTAATATTCTGGAAAAAAATCCAGAATATGAGAAACTTTCTTATAACAATTACTTAGTTCCTTAATGAGAAACTTTATCGTAATAATGAACTGCTTTTTCACAATAATGAGACACTTTCTCTTAATTCTGACTTAATCTACATATGTGCAAAGAAGGGAGTGATGGCACGCTTGTGTAAATGTGAGAACACAATAAACGTGGCAAGTTTTCATTAAAGTCAGTGTAATCTACAAAGTATAATCTATTATATTTTTTATATGCAGTTTTGCATATAGCATCTTTTTCTTCAACACACACATATGCACATCAAGTCATTATTACAAGAACGTTTCTCATTATAATGAGATGTTAAGTCATTATTATGAGAAAGAATCTCACTATTATGAGACAAGTCATTATTACGAGAAAGTATTTCATTATTATGAAAATGTATCTCATTATTATGAGATGCTAATTCATTATTATTTTATCTTAATGAGAAAGCATCTCATTATGAGATGTTAAGTCATTATTATGAGAAAGTATTTCCTTATTGTAATAAAGTTTTTTATTATTATGATAAAGTATCTCATAAGTCATGATTATGAGATAGTATTTCATTTGTATGGGAAAATTGTTGTGAGAAGTCATTATTACGAGTAACTAAGTCACAATTATGAGAAAGTTTCTCATTATTATCACAGTCATTATTATGAAAAATATTTTGAATATGAAAGCTTCTTATTATTATGACTTCCAGAATAATTTTTTTCACTCAACTGTGGTGACAATGGGCCTCAAACAGATCAGTGAGTCAACATCTTATGGTAACGTTATGTGATATATATTTCAGATTGTGATAACTATTGGTCTAATAGGTGATGTGCAATAGTGAAATGTGTTAAATTATATTTCTGAAGAATTTTAGAGTTATATGCAATTTAGTAAGGGATAGATGAGATGAGATTTTTTTGCCTTTTCCACAGAATCTGATGACAGTCAGCAGACAGATGCTGTTCGCCAGTGTAAATAATACATCTGAATTAGTTGTTTGCTTGTGACCTTTTACAGGGGTAGAGTTGTTTGTGCAAGACTATAAAAGGGAAATGTCTGTCACGATGTTGTAGGTTATTATCAGTCATGTTGTATATTATATGTCAGCTTCAGGCATTTTAGGCTGTAGCCATTTGGATGGAGTATCATTAATTGATAGAAAAATTATACGGCGGGTGTAACTGAAAAGTGAAGAGTAGTTCATTGTTTTATATTATCTTAACTGCTTCATAAAGATTATCTCAAGGCCACTGTAATTTAGGATAATACTTCAAATATGGAGTTCAGATATGGAAATGGACTATATAGAAGCAAAGTTTCTGCTGTAGCCAAAGGCTGGCTATTTTTAGTGTTCAATGGATTTACTCGCCTGAATTTTTTTTAATACCTGAAGAGACAGATCAATCATTTAAAATGCAGATGAGACCAAAATGGTCTGTGCAAAAATGGATTTAAACATTTGAGGAGAAAAATCAATCTCTCCTGCCACAGACTGTATTGTCCTTTTGTTTTTGCTTGCCACAGCCATGTACTGGTATGAATGAAACAAGTATTTTATTTAGAATGCCCGAAGACAATGTTTTAATGATAATAGTGAGTTAGAAAATGGCGATTATTTGGATAATGTTATGCTGACTAATATAGTTCATATAGTCTGCTGTTACAGTGTTTTATAATATAACAAAAGTTGTTGTTTTTTGGTCTCGTAACATCTGGAATTTTGATTTAGTGCTTACATCAAGTCATGGGACAGCATTTCATGGGTCTAGATTAGAGGTTGGTTTGAAATGGAGTTTAACCCTACAAAACGAAACTAAACTAAACTAAAAACAGTCTAGCTGTTCTACTGCTGTTCAAAAGTTTGGGGTTGATGGTAAAATGTTTTTAAAAACATTTTAATATTGTGCAATATTGTTAAAATGTAAAATTGCTGTCTTCTATTTGAATATATTTTAAAATGTATTCCTGTGATGGCTGAAAGCCGAATTTTCAGCATCATTACTCCAGTCTTCAATGTCAGATGATCCTTCAGAAATCATTCTAATATGCTGATTTGGTGCTCAAGAAACATTTATTATTGATATCAATGTTGAACACTTCTACTAGAAATTTATTTGAAATTAAATGCTATGCTGTATGACCTTGCAGGAAATCCTCAAATACAGCATTTTTCACTGTAACATATGAACTAATTGTTTTCACATTTAGTTTGCAATTTTTAATATTAAAATGGAGTTTGTATTAATAACATGTTTTCCATATGCAGTCTTTTTTATTTCTTTTTCCATCTGTTATCTTTAAGGATTGATAGGCAATGTTAAAGAACGTGTTTGTTCAGATTTATAGTTAGTAAGAAAGTAAACATCAGGCTGTCATTTAGCAGATGCTTTCATCCAAAGTGATTTTCAGTACACTAATTACAGTGACAGGCCCCCTGGAGCAACCTCAGGTTAGGCACACACACACACACACACACACACACACACACACACACACACACACACTAAATTACATGCAAACATTGAATAAACAAGTAGTTTTATAAAGAATATGCTTCTAATTGTATCCCACATAAGCAGTTTAGGGGGTAAAGTAAGTGTTTTGAGTATAGAATGTGCCATCACATTTATCTATAGCCCATGTGGTTTGTGTACTCGTACAGATGAGAGAATTCAATGTTGCTTCTGATGAAAAGAAAAGGTTATATTGTGGTACTGCATACAGAGAATTTGAACCCCCTGGAGCACCCTCAGGTTAGGCACACACACACACACACACACACACACACACACACACACACACACACACACACTAAATTACATGCAAACATTGAATAAACAAGTAGTTTTATAAAGAATATGCTTCTAATTGTATCCCACATAAGCAGTTTAGGGGGTAAAGTAAGTGTTTTGAGTATAGAATGTGCCATCACATTTATCTATAGCCCATGTGGTTTGTGTACTCGTACAGATGAGAGAATTCAATGTTGCTTCTGATGAAAAGAAAAGGTTATATTGTGGTACTGCATACAGAGAATTTGAAGCAGAGTGTTTTTATCTCTAATAGTGGAAGTTGGTGCACATGCACTGCTGAAACAAGACATAAATGACTTAACATGCAGCTGCAAGCCCTCCCTTTTCCCTTTTCAGTAAAGTGTCAACAGTATTAATTGGTGAGGACAACAGGATTACACAATGGGCGAGCTCAAACAGGTTGCTGTTGCAAAAAACCTTTTGCAAAGCCAGTCAAATAAAGGTCAGAACAGTGGCTTTAGGTCTGTTTCTTTAAACATCAGACTTTGTTGTTGTTGTAAAAGTAAAACTGACAAATTATTTTCAACAAGAGATGGACTCTGGTTGAATTGGTATCTT
The DNA here is from genome assembly GCF_001515605.1 of Sinocyclocheilus anshuiensis. Classification (NCBI taxonomy): domain Eukaryota; kingdom Metazoa; phylum Chordata; class Actinopteri; order Cypriniformes; family Cyprinidae; genus Sinocyclocheilus; species Sinocyclocheilus anshuiensis. Next base: position 157,996 of record NW_015536509.1, on the reverse strand, counting down.
TTATTTCCTACATAGTTGTGTTTCTGTTGCTGGAGTCACCCAGCACTTCCAGAAACTCTGCTGGCTCATTCTTAGAACATGGTGCCATTTGTGATTTAAGCTAATGATAGTTGTTTTCATAATTAATGCTATTCCTTAAGCACTACAGTAAAGTCTAGTAGTATAATGGCTTTGGCATGTCTGTTACTTTCATGGTTGAAGGTATGGCAACATTTACTAGTAATGACCTTAATAAGGAAGTATCATCTTACCACATTTATGTAAACCTGTAACTGTCATTCTTTTTTCCTCAAAATTGCAATAATTGCAATACCGAGCTTGACCAGGCTGGCAAAAAATGTAAATAAACTTTTAAAGGCTGTAAGACAAACATCTGTTTTGAAGTAGGAGACAAATTATGCATTTTCTTACAAAGAAAGAATTGTATTTATGTCTACGGTTAGTGGAAACATGATTTACATTTTTTAAATAAATGCTAAATTAGGTACACCAGTGTTCAAAAGTTTGGGGTCAGTAAGATTTTTTAATTGATACTTTTATTCAATAACGATGCATTTAATTGGTCAAAAGTAAAGACAGTAAAGACAAATAATGTTACAATATAACTTTCTTTTTCAAATAAATGCATTCGTTTCAAATTACATGTGAAAATATATTATAATAGAAAACAGTTATTTTACATTGGTATTTCACAATATTACAGTTTTTACTGTATTTTTTATCAAATAAATGTAGCCTCGAGGACATGGAACAACATGAAGACTTTACTGACCTCAAACTTATGAACAATAGTGTATGTATTTGTTCAGGATCTAATTAGATGTTTCCTGTTAATTATATCAATAGTAAGTAATGCCGACACAAATTGATGTTTGCTGTTTCCTGAGACTGAGCCTGCTTTGAAGCACACAAGATTAGGATTAGTATGTCCAAAACAACAATATTGTAAAAATACTATGTCAAAGCTGCATGATTGCCATACAATTTCGGGGTTTGTGTGTGTGTGTGTGTGTGTGTGTGTGTGTGTGTGTTTTCATGCTTTTGAGCTAATATTGCCCACAACCGCTTGTATTAGAGTAGGGAACACACAGATGTATTTTAAATGGTCTCATCATGATCATACATACTGAAAAAATACTTTTCCATTTAAGTATGTGCAGTTTGTAATTAGTGGAAGTAGGTGAATTAGGATTCAGCCCTTCTAATTTGTAAGCTTGGCAGATTTGGCTTCTCAGTGCTTTAACTTGTTCATTTTTATGAAGAGTCAGGGAATCATGAATAAGCATTAAAGACATATTTCACCCAAATATGAAAATTCTGTCATCATTTACTCAACCTCAAGTTCTTCCAAAGCTGTATGAATTTCCGTCTTCTGTTGAACATAAAAGATGTTTTAAAGAATACAGCTGATGTCCCTCATTGACTTCCATGACATGGAAAAATACTCTAGAAGTAAATGGGGACCATCAGCTGTTTGGATACATTCTTTGAAATATCTTCTTTTGTGTTCAGCAGAAAAAAGAAAGTCACACAGGTTTGGAACAAGTGGAGGATGAGTAAATGATGACAGAATTTTCATTTTTGGGTGAACTATCCCTTTAACAGATCTTCAGTTTGTGTATTTATTGCCAGTCTTTTCACAGAGAAACAAAGTGCTGATAGTTTACATTATAGCTCTGATCAGGGGAGTTAAAGGTAGTTAAGGATTTAAATTAAAGGCAAAACATACAGCTGTTTACTCTTTTCTTTTCATTTTTGGTGCTTGGACACTTTATCAACTGTTTTTGGACAGTGAGCAAGTAGGAAAGGGTGGTTTCAGGGGGAGGATTTCTGTTTTTCTTTCTTTAACTCTTTGTTTTGGATGAAGTGATAAGGATCAGTACAGAGTAACATTAGTCACCTATTGCTCCATCTGTTAGCTCCGCAGAGTCACCTTGGTAAATCACATTGTTACTCATACCGAACATTTACCTGTCGTTAAATCAGGTTTAACTGGAGTATGAATCATCATTTAATGGGAAAATCATATATGAATAATATTAGCATTTGTCGCCTCGCCATAGATCACGCCATAGGCCCGCTGCTATTCTGCTTTTGGCCACTAGATGGCAATATTTGTCCATCACTAAACATGAACTCCATGAAGAGGAGCTGTCGTTTTCAAAAACAGCAAGGCAGTCATAATAGAGATTATAGTCTATTAATCTGTCTTTAGCTTCTAGTGACACTCCTATACAAAGTCCATTAAGGCTGGACATTGTCCAAATAGGGTTTTAGGTCATAAGGAAGTTCATTTCTGTTTACAGAACCTAACTTTGACCTTGCTTTACCTCAAACTGCAACTAATAAAAACACTCTCGGCTGTACATAATTGTTTTATGATTTGTACTTTCACAATCCAGAATTTTTGAACAAGTCTAAATAATTAACCTACTATTTTAGGTCTGTTCATTTTGAGTGGTGGATGATATTGTCAGGAGAGATACTTTGTTGTATGTTATATAGATAACTATATAACATACAACAAAGTATCTCTCCTGACAATATAAATAACTATATAAATAGTTTTAGGAACATTGACATAAATAGGACAAAATTCAGATGTTCCATTAGATTACAGTTATTTCTATGCATAATGGGGACTTTATAATTTTTAAATGACACTAAGTAAGCATTTCGAGGGAGATCAATATGTAAAAATTTTAGGTGAATCAGTCTATGGCAGCTGTATGGCAGGGCAGGAATGTGCTCTTGACATTGGGAGGTTTATTTGTGCTGTGTTCATGGTTGGAAAATGGATTGTTATTATTACACTCTGCATCAACAACACTGTGACCCAGATATGAGATATGAGTGTGGAAGTGAATTAGTGTTCATTATACATAAACTTAAGCTTGACCTTTTTCCTGGCAGAGGAATTATGAGGTTATAAATGTTTCAAATAATATTCAATACAAATATTTTGCCCTGAATTCCTCGTAATGAAACACTCGTGACACTCGTTGATTAATTACTGCACAAAAATGCAGGTTTGCCTTTATTTATTTTCAAACACAATAAAAACTAAATAGGAATTATTCACATTGTTGCCTGGATCAATTCTGTCAAAACAAATGAACAGAAAAACATCCCTGGAACTCTAACATAATTACTCAAAAAACACCTACAGTTATTTTTTTCCTTCATAAATAGGCGCAAACAAGTACCATAAAAAGATCTCATATAGACACAGTGTAGAGGAATAGTAAATGATCAGCCATATGCCAGGGTTATACAGCAACTCTCCAATCTGCCACTGTTTCTTCTAATTAACACCATATAAGCATCTGACAGTTTCATACACATAGTTTGGATGACATTAATCAATATGCCAGAAGTGATACAAAAGAAGTATTTTGCGTAATACAAAATAAACTTTTCTTTAGTACTTTCCTTAATGAATCATTTCATGCTACCTCGCTGGTTGATGCCATCAACCTTTACGTTCTTAAACTTGGGAAAAGAATACTTTTGTAGTCTCTTTTGTCGGTCTAATCAACAGCGACTTCCGCTGCCAAGAACTTAGCCCTCTTGGCTAATTCTCCCTTTTCGAGTTTTAAACGAACTGGTGTGGTCCAATTCAAAATCACATTGTTACTAGAAAAAAAAGTTGAATTCTTATACTCTAGGAGTAACACAGATTCTATTTACAGCTTGAAACGAGGGCTGCGTGAAACAACCCGTCCGGCCGTTCATAACGTTCCTATGAGCGACTGTTTTATACTTACAACAGAACTCTGTTTCTAAGGCAGTTGACTAGAAAAGATCATTACAGAGAGGAAGAATGATACGACGAGAAAGAGGAGTGGGGTGAGACGCAGGATTCATATCATCTGCATTATTTTTTTGTGGCTTTTTGTTTTTCTTTTCTTTTTGCGGATTGTGATTTTCCTCTTTGTACAAGTTCTGTTTTGGTTTTCGTTCTGCCGTTTGTCAGCGAGAGCTTGGAGTCTCCGACACGCAGCGGTAAGTGCTTAGAAACCGATGGATTGACACAACCTTCCTGCGAGGCAAATTGACCTACGCAACGTCTTAAAAACCATGAGCAATCTCCAATAAAGCACACGTCTACAGGGGGTTTCCATACACGGCCTCTTATTAGGTACGCAACGAGGACGCGGAACAATAGAAGGGCGTTAAAAGTCAATATCATTAGAGAGGTGATTGCATTTAAACAAATTTTAGCATACAATTTACATGTTCATGCTTTCAATGATTTAAACTATTTTAAAGATCCAAAATGTCTGAATGTCAGAAGCTAGAAGGAGATACAAATTCCAAAGCCACCACGGTAGGGTGCACTAAAGTGTGAGCCATGAGAAAGAAAACATTCAAACGTTGGTTTGCTGATGCGTGGATTGTGTCTAGTCTAAAATAAGGCCTGAACAATCAGGCCCTGAATAGCTGTACTGGGATGAGGAACTGCCTTGGTCCTGTGAGCGTGAAGGAGCGTGCGGTTGGACATGTCGATCAGGTCAGGTACAGGGCTTTGTCCCTCTGCAGATTTCTGTGGAGGGAAATACGAACAAGTCAAAATGGCTGTCGCAGAAATTAGCTTTTTTTCCTGAATGATGGTGATTGATCTCGCTAGTGTCCGCTCACCCATTGCCGCAGTAGTCAGGGGTCCAGTCCAGGCCCTGGGTCGGTCCATTCCTGCAGCCGGTGCGGTAGTCCATTGAAGGGGACAGGCCAGGTCCGGCAGAGGATGTGACATTTACCATGCTCTGATACTCTGCCTGAAGGGGGAAACCCTGAGAGGGAGAGCAGAACACAATAGCAGATTACATATTAGATCGTACATGCTGCAGGTCCCACAAAGTCAAGGCCTATAGTGCAGAGGTATGAGAGCCTCTATAATGATAATCATTAATATGCCAGAATAAAGTATTGCAGCACATATGCTGCATTTATTTTCACAAAAAATACACTAAGACAGTAATATTGTGAAATATTATTACAATTTAAACTGTTTTCTATTTGAATATATTTTGAAATTTAATTTATTCCTGTGATGTAAAGCTGAATTTTCAGCATCATTACTCCAGTCTTCAGTGTCACATGATCCTTCAGAAATCATTCTGATATGTTGATTTGCTGCTCAAGAAACATGTCTTATTATTACTAATGTTGAAAAAAGTTGCGCTGCTTAATATTTTTGTGAAATCCATGATACATTTTTAGTTCAGTATTTATTTTCAGCATTTATTTGAAATCAAAACATTTCATAATGTAGAAGTCTTTACTGTCACTTTTGATCAATTTAATGTTAATTTCGTTCAAAAAAATAAATTTGACCTAAAGGGAGGGGAAGATTATCGGTGAATAATGACTCAAATTTGTGTCTGTTCACACAAAAGAACACTTGTAATATAGTATACAAATTGTATGGACTAATTTTAATTATTTATGTCATTTTTTGGAGCTTGACATATTAAAGCTATAGTTGTTTGGCAAGACCTCTGTCATGAATTTTCATAAATGTTTACTTTTGAGTTCCACTCAGCAAATGGGTCTGGAATTACATCATTTTCATTTTTGGGTGAAGTGTCCCACGAATTCAATAGTTTAACATTGAGTTGTATTAAAGTCTGGCATCAAAATGCTGAACTAGCCTTCATGTTTTTCTGAGAGAAACCAGAGCAAAGCAGCTCGTCCAATCGAATTCCAGCAAACATCCTACACTATCTGAAGTGGACTGGACATGATGACAGTGTAATGCAAGCAGCCTCAAATGAACATTAATGAGAAACTGCATTTGGTGGTCAGGGAGACGAAAAATAAACGAAGCAGATATTCTAATTTGAAGACTTCTTCTCTGTTCTTAGCCTAAGAAAGACTGCATGTGAAAAGGAAGTTAATCTCAGTAGTACACAAGAGAATCTGCCTGAAAGGGCAAGACAGCAGGTGGCTGTGTTTTTTTAAATTGGACTTCAGACAAATTCACACTATAATCTGCATGAAAATTAAGACACTTTTTTTGCCTTACGACGATGATCATCCACAGCAATAGTTAATTTTCCTGCCGAGGAGTGATAAAAAAGAAGCACATGAAATTCAATCGAGCAGTTGCTCTTTTAAATACAACGTTTCCCAGAATTCCCAGTGGGCACAGGAGAGAAACTTACAACAATAGGCCTTTCATATTCAGATGTGAATGGCGAACTTTTGCAGCAACAGTTTGAATTGGAAATATGTTTTTCGGTTTCGTCCTTGATGGAATCTATACGTTGCCATGTATTTCCTTAATGATTCCTACCAAAAAACACAATTCAAACACAAACAGCTCGTCACTCAACATCAGCACGGTGAAAGATTAAACTGCTGTCATTGGATAGCATGTCACCTGTTCTCCTGACCACCTGATTCATCTCTCTTTATGAAGCTAATCCCTGTTTACCCCAAGACAATGTGATTCTCCGCCCTCTCCTTCTCTCCAGCACCAGTCAGTCCTGCCTCCCAGCTGATGCTCATCTCTTGAAGAGCTTCCAGGCACAAGGGTGCTATTCATTAGGACCTTATTACAACCTCATCTCAATCCCACTGAAGTTCCAGCGCAACTCAAGGCTATTGAGACCTTCAACACCGAACTCTTAACGGTGTTCTCGCCATCACCGCGAGTGCTTAAGAAGACTTGGGCTTCAAACCTCTCTTTAACCACCTCTTGCTTGAGATCTCTATTAGAGGAACGAGGGTTTAATTAGCACTGATGCTAATAATGAGTCTTGAGTTTTAACGTAGGGCTCTTCCTCCTCCCACGTTAAAGCAGGAGAGGCAATAAACACAGTGAATGTTATTTCAAAAGAGGTCGTTTTCTCTTTAATTAGATTTGTGTGTGTGTGTGTGTGTGTGTGTGAATGGGTAGAGGCTTTATTTGCTTTGCTTTTTGTTGTCTACGTCCTCAAAAACCAGCCTTCTCCTCCTATACACTTTAGCAGAGAACTAATTTCATTTCCTTCGGCCCAGTCTGAAAAACAGTTTTCATCAGATAGCTGAGGGATTTGTCTTCCACACTGATGTATTCATCAATCTCAATGTGAGTTTTTTTGTGCAACCTTAAGTTACATCCAAATCCTAATGCATCTGTTTATTAAAGAGAGAAAATTGAAAATCTGTCTGTGTGATATGCTGGGATTTTTTTGCTCGGCGTGGACATAAAACAAGCTGGCAGATATTAATGGTTCCTCTCTTGACCTCATTCACCGGCGCGAGAGATAGGCTGAAGGGGCCGGAAATTATGAAAAATGAAACGGTGCTGCATCTGCTGCATGAACAGCACTTCCTCCACTTTCAAATTCATACACACACATATATGCTTCACTATCTGTTCCATGATAATGTATAATGGAAATTGGAGAAGAATCCGACAAGGCGGGTTCTCGGAGAGGTTTATGGAAAATAGATTGGTGGGGGAACAGATCCTTTAATTGGCCTAGCCTGGTGTCTGTCTTGCCTCTTTTTGGTCTTGCTTTAATAACAGTGAAAAGACCGCTAATGTCTTTCTTGATTAAATTCAACATGAAATAGAGTTCGCAACCTATTTTAGCTTCAGAATGTGATATATTTCACATTAAAATAAAAATAAAAATAAAGGGAGGGGCTTGATGCTATCCATTAGGAATTGATTGGATGGTGAAAAGTGCTCTCTATATGAGCGGCCCTTGGTTTGGGTGAACCGTTCACATGAAGTCCAAGATAATATACAGCATTTATCAATTAAACTGAGGTCAATTTAGATTAATTCAATTAAATTAAGTCAATTTCATGCTGATTTTAAGATTGTTAGAAAGTATGAATTTAAATATTTATGTTTTTGAATGTTTACAATCAAAAAGTTAAATAAATATATTAGATAAATATATTTTTACATTAAATGTAGCTTTTTAAGACTAAATCTACCTTACTGACCCACACTTCTGAAAATTATTAAAGGTTTATGCTCACCAAGGCTGTGCTTATTTGATAAAAAAATACAGTAAAAACAGTAATATTTTGAAATATTACTACAATTTAAAATAACTGTTTCCTCTTTTACAATGGAATTTATTCAGAAGCCATTACTCCAGTCTTCAGTGTCACGTGATCCTTCAGAAATCATTGTAATATGCTGATTTGGTGCTCAAAAACATTTCTTATTATTATTCATTTTAAAAACAGTTGTCCTGATTAATATTTTTCTGGATGCAGTGCTACTTTTTTCTTTGATGACTAGAAAGTTAAGAAGAACGTTCAGCACTTATTTAAAATAGAATTCTTTTGTTGTCATAAATGTCGTTACTGTCACTTTTGTGCAATTTATTACATCTTTGCTGAGTATAGTTATGAATTTCTTTCAGTTTCTTTCTTTCTTTTGAATGGTATTGTGTATATATAGGAACTTATTTTAAATATACAAGTGTTGATTCAAAAGTATCTAAAATGAAAGAAGTGCATTACTGATTGTGAAAACTATCAGTATATGTCTCACCTGGGCCATGGATGGGGAGTGCATGGGCAGCGGGTGGCTGCTGAGCTGCTGTTGTTGCTGGTGGAGACTGAGGTGCTGGTGTAAGGGGGGGCTGATCTGCAGCGGAGGGGGGGACGAGTCCGTCATGCTGCCCATGTTCACCACTCCTGGCATGGGAGCGTTGGGCCGGGATGCACCACCTCGGGCTAGGCCTGGCTGCATCGGGGGCAGGTGGGGACTGAGTCCTGGCTGCTGGTGGTACGGAGGAGCCATGTAGAGACCTGGGTGAGACTGGCCTGCCCCGGAGAAAACTGGTGGCTTGGGTCCGAGCATGTGAGAGGCCTGTGATGCCTTCACATCGCCTAGGTCATTGTAGCTCTAGAGAAAGTTAAAGAAGTGTTTTAGTTGTTGGTTGCATAAATGTTAAACAGGCTTCTTTGGATTAATCAAGAAATTTTAAGCACTGCTTTGTGTCAGTCTCTGCTTTTTAAATGCCTGATGAATGTTGTATGGCCTAAATTTTCTTTTAAAATTTATTTGTATATACTATACTAATAAATATTGATTTTAAAATATATATAAAATAAATTATATGAATGTACAGATTTGATCAATTTCAAATATATAAAATATATAAAATCTCAATTTTATTAATTTGTAGATTTAGATTTGTATATAAAAATATATAAAATACAAATATATATATATATATATATATATATATAATATTGGATTTCTTTGTATATTCCGCTCAATCCTGCTTGCAATATTTCCATTCAGGTTGCATGCCTTAAATGTTGCTATATATATTAAATATAGGATTTCTTGCAAGCTACGATAGCATGAGATTTTTTTTTTTCACGGCTTCTTCGGAATTTTTCCATTTAGGTGTGCAAAGGGAGTCTATTTATTACTCAAGCTGTCTCAAAAACATCTCTAAACTGCCAAACAGGAACATCTCGAAATGTCCCTTCTTAAACGTCACTGTTTTAAAGCATGTACCCATATCAATAGCCCAGAGTCATTTACCTGAGACACGAGGCTCGCTCTGTATGCAGCCAGCTGTTTGAGGTACTCCTTCTTTGCGGTTTCTGTTTTTTTCTTGTACATCTGCCATGATAAAATAAACAAACAAAGAAAAAATATATATATTAAGAGGCCAAAGCTGTTCTTCATGTTCCTGTGCACAATTATTCTTAGAAATGGGATCTAATGGCAGTCCATTTATGAGCCATAATGCGTAATTGTTGTTGGAGCACTGAAATGGTGCTTAAGTGCAGCCCACTTTATCCATCGCTTGTTCTTCTGCCTTTATGGACTGTCCATATTTCCCATAATTCTTTCAGTTGAGGCATATGTGTAATTATTTGCCCATCAATACATCTGTGCTGTTATTACCTCAACCAATAGACCTCTACTAAAAAGACAACAGAAGAAGATAGATAGAGAAAGAAAAAAAAACAGCAGAGAGACGTGATGTTCTTTTATCAGGCAAACATCCTCTCCTGAGTAAAAGTACTTTTAAGTGTTTTCATGAGCTTCACCGGCTGAGTGTTTTACATAGTGAAAAGAGCACAAAATAAATTATTACAAAAAAGAAAACAGCTTTTCATGACTGTAGATGCTCTCTGTTGGCTTTGGTGAGAGAAATGGGTACTTTCAGTTGTGTTTATTCTGAAATCAGAAGCAGCTTTCGTAGTCATGTCATTCTTCACACCTAAAAAACAGTCTAGGTGTTAACATAAGTGCTAATCCTTTTTATCGTCACTGCTTTCAATCTGAAAAGGAACCTTAATGAGGATAAACTTTTCAAGGGTATTTACTGTACTACATAAGTGCTAATATAACACTTTGACATACACATTTGTTGTAATGCAGAGCAAATGAAAAGTAATTGTTTTTTGACTGCATGATCTAATGTGTACCTTTAAAAGTACTCAAACTGAAAATCCTTTTGTCATTCCAATTCTGTCTTTCTATCTTTTGTGGAACACAAAAGCCGATATTTTGTTTCACTGTTTTTTTTGTCCATACAGTTAAAGTCAGTGGGTTCCAGTGTTGTTTTGGACCCCATTGACTTTCATTACATGAACAAAAACAGCTGAAATGTACTTCAAAATATCTTACTTTGTATTGTTTAGTAATTTTGGGATAAACTATGCATTTTTTGTTTTAGTTTCTTGAAATGTTTTAAGTACTGAACTATTAATGATGGACTATTAATTTCAAATAGTCTTAAGTAACTTGAAGATCAACTTTTAAACCTTTTCAGAATACAATAAAAAAATGCTGAAAACAACAATGCTGTAGCATACTACATTACAGACTGTATTCATGCCAAATGTGTACCGAAACTTGATAAAGCGACTAGCAGACCTCACAAAACCTTTGTTTGTTATGTTCCAATAAAAAAAAAAAAAAAAATCTCACATATTGCACTGTTTTCACACCTGACTTTAAGACTTCCCCTACATGCACACCCATGCTGATGTTAGACCACAACACCACTGCGGAGGCAATGTTATTCTCCGATTGCACAAGGGGAAATCAACAAATGTTCTGACCAACATGTGCATCATTGCATCCGCTGTTATAACGAATCTTTATGTGGATATACTGTTGTATATATTGTACATAATACCTTAGCTAATAAAGAAAACGTGCTGCGTGTATAGAAACACAGTAA
>NW_015536509.1:129543-146709 GCF_001515605.1 Sinocyclocheilus anshuiensis | reverse complement strand
TTCCTGCTGTATTACCTCAGTCTTTATGAGTCAGCCACAAGATCACAATAAGATAAAGGAACATTTTTTACATTTGCACTTGAGCAAGGTTTATTAAAGAGAGAAGGTCACCTGTTTCTGTTCCTCGCCCAGACCGTCCCACATGGAGGCCACTATTTACATTTGCACATGAGCAAGATTTATTAAAGAGAGAAGGTCACCTGTTTCTGTTCCTCGCCCAGACCGTCCCACATGGAGGCCACTATTTACATTTGCACATGAGCAAGATTTATTAAAGAGAGAAGGTCACCTGTTTCTGTTCCTCGCCCAGACCGTCCCACATGGAGGCCACTATTTTGGAAACCTCCCCAAATGTGGCATTAGGATTTTGGCCTTTTATAGCTGCCTGTGTGTCTCTGAAGAACAGGGCGTAGGCTGACACTGGCTTCTGAGGCTCATTGGGGTCTTTCTTCTTCTTCTTCTTGGGGGTTTTGGGCTTCTTGGCCATGTCTGTGGCTGCTCTCTTCTCTGCCCCATTCACCTGAAAAATGAGGAGTAAACAATAGATATCCAATGAGATTAAGCCATAATAACAGCTTTATGAATGAATCAACTTCCTAAAGCTAGTTAGTGAACCATGTCTCCAAAGCCTGGAGCTGTTTTTTAAATTTTAATGACTATCGTGCATTATTCGTATATACCGGGTTCCCACGCATTTTCACCCATAATTTTCCATGACGTTTGCAGTTGTTTGTGGTCACTGGATAACTATTTATGTAAAGCCTGCAGTGGCAAAGAACAATTTCTAGACAATGAAATATTACTTTTAATATGCAGCATCTATAGGGCGTTGTGATTATGACATAATCGCCTGTTTACGGTTGCTGATCTGTTCACTTTAAAAGATATGCCTAACCAAATAAGGGAATTTGAAGTGCATGTAGAAATACTATAAAATGCATATTTTACTAGTAATTTTTGCATTAAAAATGACAAATAAAATATTTTATTATAGATATATTGAAACTATTATATACGCCATTCTAATAGTTTAAATACATCTAAATATTAAATATTTATTAGAAAGCTTTAAACTAAATCACAAAATGTTCAGTGTGAAAATGTATTTCTTAAGGTGTATGTATGTTAAGTTTACACTTTAACACTGTGACTGTTAAATGATCTAAACAGACAATTAATTTAATTACTTTTATGATTAAAATTAGTCACCAGCCTAAAGCTTCATAATCATAACAATCCTAACTATAAACATTTCCATGACATTTTAATTTAAGTGACTGAAATATCAGAATGTGTCACTTCATATAAACACAAGTAGCTCGTAATTGTGTAGTTTGGATGTTTTAATGCTGAGCCGTGTCTTCTATGTTAGGAAACAAGACACAAAAATATCTTAGCGGAGCACATAAACGACCAAACTTTCCAGAGGATCAGTACTGATGTGAGTTTTGGAGAAAATATGTGGTATTTTGGCTGTGAAGCACAGACTTGAGGCAGATCAGCGTCTTAGCAAATCTACGTTTAAGGAAACATGGCAGAACAACTTGCTGAAAGGTCAGCAGTGACTCATTCCTTTTAATACACTCTATTTTGCCACAGTGCATAAAATAGTCTATGTGACCGTGTGTGTGTATATGTGTGTGAGGATGTGTGTGTGTGAGGAAGATAAGCTTTTATATTCATGAGATCATAGAATGGGTAACACACTCTCTCTCTCACCTTGGCAGCATCATCTGCATCGTCCTCATGCACGGAGCTGGAGGGGGAGGGTGTGGCTGACTTGCTCTCTGGTGGAGATGGGGATCCATGGGTGCCATTGTTGTTATTCAGACCCAGCTGAGTATTGAGTTGTGATTGGTTGATAGTGGTCAGATGACCTTGAGGAACCATGCCAGGTTGGACCCTGGCTCTGAGCGTGTCCACCTGAGGATGGCCGCCGTAACGTGAGTCTGAGTTGACCATTTGCTGCATCTGGAATATTAAAATAAAACTTCATTTAAAACAAAAATACCTAGATTTCCAAATAAATCTTTGAAATAAACTGAACCTCAAGCCATTTTGTTGGTTGCAAGGTGAAAGTCTGTCGGTTGAATTAAAGTTTGTAGCATAATGTTGTAGCAAAATCAACTTGACTACTGTTTTCTTAAATATATATTCTTAATTTCTTATATATATATATATATATATATATACACTTCAAAAGCACTTACATTAATTTTTCTGTTAAAACTGAATAGTTTGAGCTGTAAAGTTGTTTAAATCATAATTATCATTTTAAGGATTTAGGATTTATGAAATTACATAGCCATGGTGATGAAGTTGTAAAATGATAAAATTGTGATTTCTTCACATTAAGATCATGCTGTTTATTCCTTGTGCCTATACTATTGAAACATTGAGTATTTTAACATATACGAATTGGCCCCATTCACTTCCATTGTAAGTGACTCACTGTAATCCTTTTTTAAATGTTTTTTAAGAATATAACAAATGTATTTATTTATTTGTTTATTTTTGGTAATCAACATTATGTCGCAAAAGTTGTTGATTAAGCTTAACTTGTACTGAACCTGAAATATTATTTTACAAAGTAAAAAGTTCTATTCTTATTAAAACTAACCTCGGCTAAACAGAACTGTTACAATAGAAATCCCTTAAAGGTCTACCTATGCATACAAGCATAATCCAAGTGTTAACTAGCACTAATGTCTCCATCCATACCTTATGACTGGTTTGGATTTTCACCATCCTGCTGCAGTGAATGCTAGTCTGTAGCAGAGTGTAGAAACATTGCTTTTGTACACTGTATCTGGGGGATAAATCACTTCCGACAAGAACAAGCCCTGTAGCTGTAGTCCCGTCACCTGATACTGTCTGAAGCAACAGGTGACCTGAAATGTACCCCACGCCCACCATTGTATGCAACACAATGCCCCCGACAGGTGGAGCTTTGGGGTTCGAAGCCACGGGCATTTCTCTGAAGGACAGGTGACTATATGTCTCCCTCCCCGCATGAACACTTCAGACACACTGGACCCTCATAACTCAAAACATTCTGAAATTGCTTTCTAACATCTCTTATTTTGAAGAGAGCCTGTGAGAGCACTGAATAATGCAAAGATTTAACATATTTCATACTGTCAGACATTGACAGTCACACAGGGACATGTAGTGTCTAATATTTAAAAATGCATTACATGTTGTACCATCCACACAATATGTTATGCATTTTTGAGTGATGCTTAAGTCACTGCCATGATACTAGGGTGTTGTGGATGGTTGCCAGGGCTTTTTTACATTTATTAATTTTTTAACTAAATTTTTAAATTTCAATTAAGTGATACTGTATATATTTTTACTTATACGGTTTAATTTGAAAAATGCTTAAATTTTTAGCCAACAATAAGACTTTCATATGTTTAACTTGATTAATTAGTTAAATACATGAAAGCGTTTTTTTATGTCATGTCATGGAGCATCAGAAAAACTATTCATTTCCGAGAATTCAGCATGTATCTGAAAGCAGTTGATTGGATGTAAAGGACTAAAGACGTGACAACATTACACAGCAATAGCGAGGAAATTCTCCAATCCGTGCAGTTTTAGCGGTTAACTGACTAATCATAAACTGACACTGGTGAAAATGTCAAGTTCTCATGAAATGGCTGGAAAAAAAAAAGATTGCAGTGGAAAACTGTTCAACTTTTCAGGGGGTTTAACCATTACAATGTTAATGGACAGGAGGAAGTTTCATTTTTCAGTGAAATGCGTTCACCATCACACACACCTCATTAATACGCTCGGTGTTTTCTGTATTATACCCCTTCCCACTCGATTTCTTTTGAAACATCTGTATTTTCTTGAGGGGGACTTTTTCTGTTATTTAACCAGACATTACCCACCTTGTGTGGGTAATAAGACAATGTGGTCAGTTTTGAGTAGAAAACACATTTCAACTTAAAACCACGCATGCTGATAAAGGTCACCTTTCTATTTCTTGGTAAAACAAAACTTAGAGGCAGGACAAGCTTTCTGGCAGTAACTAAGAGTGCAGTCAAAGACAAATTGTTTAATCATGCTGCAATAACAAGCAAATTTCCTAACGAGTAAAACTTTACGGCAAGAGGATCAACATGGCTGCTGAAAAAAACTCAAATCACGTTTGTCAGAGTGAGGTTGTGATGGTATTTATTATCTGAGCTCACCATTAATCTCCACTACACAGAGGACAAAGACTTGCCAGGGATGAATAGAGGTCACGTGACAAGGTCACAGACAAAAGCCCTAAAGGTTGCCTGTTCTGCACATTTTAAGTTTTAAATAACAAATGGCTGCCTGGGCTGCCTGTTTTTTCATCAGATCCACTGACCCGTGTTGCAAAGGAGGTCATATTCATTTGATATCAATTTCCTTTAAATCACAGGGCAAATTGTAATCACATGTACAGTAGCAGACTATTTGCATGCTTATCTTCCTATAGTGCCTATAGTGCGCAACAGAGACGTATGAAAGTGACGAGAGAACCCCAGCTTTCCATGGAGTCCAATGACATTTTAAAGGGAGGAAAATAATGTCTACTTTACTCCGGCTGTCACTTCAGGGGCACTTTCATGTCCTTCTGTTTCCATTAAAAAGGTATAAATAGCTTAAGTGCTGGACTAGACCAGAGCCAATTGTTTGCTCAGGGTAATAAAACCACAGCCCAATGATAAGGACTTTTTTTTTCAGGCAGAGTAATGAAGGGTGTATTTCATGTCCTTGTGTTACTGTAGATCTTTATAAGCTAAAAGACACACTGGCTTTTTGTTTACCCTTTTGATCATTAGAATGAATTTGAAATATATTCTGGCATAAACTTAGCTATTAATTTCTTTCCTCTCGAGTTAATCCGCTTTAAAATCGCTGTTATTATTATTATTTTTTGGGTAATAATAGCTTGTCACAGTCTACACGAAAGAAAACACCCAATATTTATGACATGCAGGAGTACGTAGGTAATTTAGAGTATAAAAGCTTAAAGCCGTATTACACCATCTGTCATTTGGACATGCCAGAGTTTAATTGCTCTTGCTTGAATTTTACACGACCGCACGCAAATACCTGTCTCTTATTAAACTTCACTGTAAATGATCTATGCGAAAGCAGCCTAACAGAAGTGGCTTGTCACACTGCACTTTCAAGGTCTCAAATGTGCCTGTTTTGCAGTGCGCAGCAAAGTGCTGCAAACTGTATTCTTTGCTGCAAATTTACAATAAATGGAGATTCATATCCATTACTGCTCCTTTTTTTTATTTAGGCCACTGCTGGATGAGGATTTAGTGGCTTTTGCGCTGATGATGGACGATCTCTCAGCTCTTTACCACTCACGCCCTCCCTATCTCCTCTGCTGTCAGCTCTGTTTAGATTTGCACATTTTACACACATCAACTTGTGCTTATTTAAGCAGACATGTGGCTTTCTGGAAAGCAAACCTTACCTGAGCGTTTCCAATAAATTCGTTGCGTTTTTTGCGAATCACAGAGCTCATCAGAACGGCCCGATGAGATCTCATCTCTCACAATGTTTAAAAAGAAGCCTTCCCCGTTTCTCAGAACTAGGGGATCCATTTAGCCATTCCGCGGCATTTACTTTCATTCTTTTTAATGGAACGAGCAGGGACGGTGAAACCTTAAGAGATAATTTTTCTTTTAATCTAATACTTTTTAAGGTGAAGCACATTTCACTCGACTATCTCTGCTGGCTAAACAATGCAAACTCTGAGACCTATAAAATGAATGCAAAATGTAAGAGGCACATAAATGCACTCTCTGTTCCACCAGAGAAAGCAGCTCCAACAGGCTAATGCTGAGAGAAAATGAATTCCATCAGCTAGCTCTTTCATTCTCCACTGCAGCTACAAGCTCTCTGTCCCGTTGCCTGGCAACCATAATTCATAGCCGCTCTAAATGGATGTTCTCCAAGCACTGAGAACATTAAGGTGAAAAGAACAAATGCCTTTGTGAATCTCAATATCTTTCAGTGTGCATGTCACTCTGTCTGTGTGTGCGTGTTTTTTTTAGCCACCCATGTGTATGTTATTCTTTAATAATCTTTTTGATGCAAGTTTAAGAGGGGCACTACGAAGGTGCATTTTCACAAAAGAGCAACAAAGGATTCGAAAATATTGTTTTTACCATTATTTCTCTTACGGCTGTCGTCATTTCGCCTTCATGCGCCCATTTCTGATAAAAGATAAATCATTTGTGCTAATATAATCAAACGAAGGCCAAGATTTAAAAAAGCAAAATAAGCAGGGTTTATCACACACAAAAATAACGCTCAATATTTAGGTTTGGCCCCAAACATGGAGTTTATGGAAAACAATAGGTGAGAGATGAAGGGGAGAAGTTTCAGTATGACTCAAGCATCAGATTAGCAGCACATCTCGCATTCATCTTCAACCACAGTTAGTCACAGCTCACCAGCACTTCATGTGTGTCATAATTACATTGAGGTTTCTTGCACTTAACCAAAATTTAAGGTTTGGGTTTCATTTCTCCAGAAGTAGCAGCGATTTGTAGATACTTGTGATCAATATTAACATTTTATAAAGATAAGAGAGGGATAAAGTAATAAGTTAAAGTAATAAGTAAAAAGTTAGCAAACCAAATAAAACATTTTGATGTTGTATATATACACATACATCACACACAACATTTTGTAACTATATATACTGTATAATATGTGTGTGTATATATGTAATATAATATAATATTTTACATATTATAATAATTCAATATTATATTGTAACATTTATTTTAATTTATTTCTTAACCATATTATTCTGATTTTTTTATTTTTTTAAGATTCAATTGTAACATTTATTTTTAGTTTGCCTTAACCTTATTCTTCTGATTCAAAAGTTTTTAAAATGTATCTACATT
This sequence comes from Sinocyclocheilus anshuiensis, assembly GCF_001515605.1. NCBI lineage: Eukaryota > Metazoa > Chordata > Actinopteri > Cypriniformes > Cyprinidae > Sinocyclocheilus > Sinocyclocheilus anshuiensis. The sequence goes on along the minus strand of NW_015536509.1, from coordinate 139,786 downwards.
TTCTGAATGTATTATACAACTATCTAGCACAGCTACATGGCAAGCAGAATGCATTAGGAGGAGTGCCTTGATGCTAAATTATATTTAATTAACTTAATCCAATGGGGAATTTGGCATTGTTTCACTGTGTGTTAAATCACATTAGCTCTCATTTGCTGGGTGCTATCTCAATCATTCTATATGCCGCTCCAACCTCTTATAATATCTGTTGAGGTGTTTCATTTGTGTCAATTAAATCATTGTTTGGGCATTGAAACGACTTTGGTGTTGCGTAATGCATTAGTGACATCTCAAAGGAGAGCATGTACATATTACAATTAAGTTTCCTCAACACAGAAAGAAACTGTGTTTTGGGAAATTTTTCATACTAGGTTATATGGAAGCACATTTCCACCTCAGGGTAAAAATAAAAATAACATAAGTTAACTGTAATTTTTTTTCTCTCACTTGTGACTCTCACAAATTGCAACTTTGTTTCTTGTAATTTTATCTTTATAAATTACAACGTGATTTATCTCAAAATCTCAAAATGTGACTTCATATCTCTCAACTGCATCTATATATTTCATAAATGCTGCTTTATATCTCACAGTGTCACTTTATAACTCATAATGTGACTATATGTCTCAGTGTGATTTTAACTCACGCAATTGTAACTTTATTTCTCATAATTGTGACTTTATATCTCACAATGCGACTACTACTTATTTGAAACTTTATCCCATAATTAGTTGGATTATCAGCCTCAGATCTTAAGTCAGAGAGCGCCAGTACTCACCACTGAGAGGGAGTTGGTGAGCAGGCCACCATCTTGACCCAACATGTTGGGGACCGACATGCCCGGCAGGTCCATTCCTTGCAGGTGAAAGTGGTGCAGTCCATTCTGGGAGACAGGAGGGCACAGGTGATGGTACGTTCCGGACTCAGACTCGGGCAAGTGTGCCAGCATGTGTTCGGGGAGGGTGGGGGGTGTGATGGGCGGGATGTTATAGTCTTCGTCCCCAAGACTGGGCACTGGGTAGGACTGCTGGGATGATCAGAGTCACAGTAGACAGAGGTTACGTGACCCTTCAGAACACTGATTGGCTGATTACATAAGGTGGCTGCATGACAAAACCATCTTTTTCAAAAGATGATTCATTTATGACTGACTAGTCATTAGTGATGATGAATACGGTGCATTTTTCTCATCTATTATCATTAATTCAGAGGTAAATACAATAGAATCTAATAAAATGATATCACATTGAAAATCTCACAACAACAACAACAAAAAGCACATTTCAACTTTTCAATGGGAAAGCGAGTGAATGCAATGAGCATTCTTGTCAGAGACTCTCCAAAGGCAAAGGCTTTCCAAACATTTAGATTGAAATACTGCACAATGGGGGGTGAACCGTAGGCTAGAACAAGGACAGACTGTCCATTTGATACTTATAAATAAGAGAATGAAATGGGTTACAGCACGAACAGAAAAATCTTGTTGAAAACCAACATTCTTTGATGTTCTATAGTCTGCCACTGAAGCGATCCAGCAACAGCAATGATTCATGCTGTATCACTAACAGAAAAAAGACTAATCACAACTATATACGCAGCAAATGAAATGCTGAATAAAGTACATCAAAGTGCGCTGCACATTACAGTGATTCATTCCTGCTATTCGAGCCTTTGAGGAAGTAAAATTATATGCAAATGGTCAATCAGTCTCATTAGACTATAACAAAAGGCTGCTTTTATGAGGCTGAACAGTCACTTGCGCTTGGCTGTGAAGTTTGCTTTGGCTGCCTCCTCCAGCCCCTGTCAGTGTAGACTGTGATGAAAAAGATGTAAAGCAGATAAGGAGATGAAAGGCTGTACAAATCCAAGCAAAATCATAAATTATTCTGTAAACACTCTCTCTTGGAGTAAAATACTGTAGAAAAATATATACAGCTATCAGAAGGCAGAGAGTTTGTTATCTGTACCGTGCCGAACGCATCACGAAATGCTAACCACAAATATGCCTCAGCCTCTGATTCGACTCGAACGATCCCTCTCTTTTTTTACCTTCTAAGGGGCTCCTCTTTTCTGCTGCTTTATTATCTCTAATACATAGCTTTTATTTGCAGCAAACTAAATGAACCTGTCAGACAGCCAACTACAGGCAATTAGGTATGAAATTGGTTCCAAATTCAAACTCAACTCAAATAACAGTCCAACTGTTACTTTTAAGGATTGCAATAATCGTTTTAATGAGCTTCCTACTTCTGCCTCTAAAAGCCAATGTATCATGCTCATTTGCATATTTGATTGTGTTGTGCCTCACAGATGTCTGCGTTTGTTTGCAGGAAATATGCTGCCATAATTCATACAGTAAGGCCCTTAGAGGAATGATTTTACTGCCAAATAAAATAAAATTAAATAAATAAATAAAACAAGACGACTGTTTGCAGTGGCTTACATTGCTGTTGATACATGCGAGTAATGTACTTATTCATGTAATTATTGTCGAAAGAAGAGGAAGAAAAGGAAATTATTATATTCAGGTGAAAATTAGACAAATAAATAAGAGCAGGAACGGATGGCCGTTTTGAGGTGCAATTATGTTTGTGTTCTATCGGTTATATACGTGATGTTTCTTAGTCTCCTGTCTTTCTTTTTTTACACTTTCCTTTTTTGTGACACTGAGATGCGTAAACAGGCAGCCAAGAAAGAGAACACAGGAAATAAATAACCCTGTGCTGTGGTGTGTGGCTCTGAAAAAAAAAAAGTGAAATGCACAAAAATTAACAGCATTGCAAACATTTCCTACATCTGTGTGAAAAAGATGACTTTAGATGAGGCCGTGGATGCAAACCTATCAAAACATGGTGTCATCTGACGCAGATCTACTTATTTAACTAGAAACTGCAAAAATGTTCCAGCTAATCTGAATAAATAAATTTTCTAAAGGGATATGTGCTATGAGTCAGTTCATTTTTCCAATTCCAGCCTCTAAAATTACACATATAAAAAAAAAAGAAAAAAGAAATGTTTAAACATGTTTCATTTTTCTATCTGGAGTCATGTCGTTGGTAATTGAAATATTTTTGTATCATCTTATGAAACTGAATAAAACCTCCAGGGTCAGAAAGTTCTGATCTGAATCACATAATATGAATTGAAGTAAATTAACTTTTTATATAGAATAAGGGCTGTGGGAAATTACCCACACAATATCTGTACATTCAGTTAAATGTTTACTATTCATAATCCAGTTACATTCAGATCGCTATGTATCATTTTAACATAATTTAGTTGTGCGGTTTTCCTCTAAAAGACTTGCTTTTCATTTAGCAATAAACGAAACATTGAAGAAAAACTACAATTTCTGTGTAAATCAGGACTTTGGATGACACATAGTTTCCCAACAACCCTCGTTCTCATTGCATGCAAACCAGGGCCGTTTCTAGACATTTGGAGGCCCTAGGCAAAATTCATGTTGGAGGCCCCCCACCCCCAATAAAAAGCACTTGAAACAAATATGATTCCTAGCCTTTTTATTTATACAACATTTCATTTTAAATTGTGTATATTTTTACTTATACAGCACCGGTCAAAAGTTTGGACACATTACTATTTTTAATGTTTTTGTAAGAAGTCTCTTATGCTCGTCAAGCCTGCATTTATTTGTTTTTCTATTTGACTACACTTTAATGCAAAGCTGAATTTTAATCAGGCATTACTCCAGTCTTATGAGTCATATGATCCTTCAGAAATTATTCTAATATGCTGATTTATTATCAATATTAGAAACTTTGCTGCCTGTCTTGACTGGTGGACTAGCGTTTAGAGGATGTTATGGTTATGGAGGACCCGCCTCAAAGCCCGAGGCCCTAGGCAATTGCCTGCTCTGCCTATAGGTAGCGCCGACCCTGAATGCAAAGTAGGGGAAGGAAAAAAAACGACAAGTTTTGAGATCCACAACGTGCGAAGTCCTTGCTTATTTCGTGTGACATAATTTCGACTGGACAACAAATCTCTCAGGGAGGTGATTGCCTGTCAAATAGCACAAGGGTAATGGGACTTGTGGGAGATGAATGGCAAATGAGCAGGAGAGTCATTTAAATCTACTATCAATTACTGATGATGGTCATGATGGCTGTATGGAATCATTGTCTATGGGCGACTTCACAGTCAGCAGTCAATCAAAGCTTCACAGCGGAGGGGGAGAGAGGAATAAACTGGAGGAATAGTCATGTATCTGATGTGGTTTACACCGACAATAAGGAAAAAATGAGAGCGAGAGAGTGTGGAAAGATATGAGGAGAGCTCTTGTGTTTTTAACATAGTGTATTGAGTGAGTGGCAGAAATGCTTCACCAGCAGAAATTACGCATTTAATTACTGCAGCCTCACAATGGAGATTGTTAGCCTTCCATCTTGACAGGCGTAAATCAGCTCGTCATTATGAAAGAAGTGCACACGTACTGAGATACGAGGGGGATGAGAAAACATGCATTTTGAGATAAGAGATACGCCCCATCATTATGCCACAAAATGCATTAAAACTAATTTGAGAGATGCATTCTGATCGAAATGCAATTTAGACGGATGAGTGAGACTCAGGCTAGTTGTCACATGGGGAAGCTGTATCTCAGTAACTATAAGGTTTTAAATCAAATGTGTTTTTATCTCTAGCTGTGGTTTTGTGTGTTGGTTTCAAACACCTAGTCGAAATCTCTCCAATATTCGATAATAATTTTTTTATAACGGTAGTAATAAAATACATTTATAAACAAGATAAATGATAAAGAAAATCAAATATTTCTACATATAGAAAAATAAATGTCTTTTTATAATAATCCATTTTTAATTATTACTATTATTAATAATACATTTGTTGTGAATTTTATATTCTAAAATGGCATTCTGGCAAGTCACATGCATTTTAAATAAATGCAATTTTTTTTACAATTATATTACAATTACAACTGCTGATTCACTGCATTGTTTTGTGTTTCATATTTTGCTGAAAGCCTATAATTGACGGTGAAATGGCATTTTCATTGTGACAATTTACCCTTATAGAGTGTGACAATATTCAGTATTGGGGCAAAAATGTCAATGAGCGTTAAACAAGCTGTGTCTTTTTTCTTAGTCATTAGCAGTGCAACTCTTCAAAAGGTTTTTTTTTCTAGGCAACACTTTAAGGTATTTGCCTTTGCAGAAATTGACTTTCAGAAATAAACCTACTCTATTTAAATGATCACTCCAGGATTGGCTGTGGATCATTACCCAGAGCTCCATGCAGCACGAGGAGTGCTCCAACATGTTGTCATGCCCTTCCACCAATTAAATTGCCAGAGAACAGCAAAAGGAAGCGTAAACAATGGTAACCTGTGCCTGCAGATGAGGCGACTTTTTCATAACATAATTTTGAATAATGAAGATGTCAGGTTAAATGCTACAGTAGTTAAACTTAATAAGGTGCCCTTTTTTTCAAAAGGCTTTTCATTTGCCATCTAGGCTGGGATTGTGTGAGAGAGGCAACAAATGCAATGCAGCCTGTAATGAATACCTCTGGGATCCAGGGGCAGTGATCATTTGAATGCAACATTCTTTGGCTGGGCCCCCAAAACAACCTCAGACCCGCTGAGCTGCTGATTACTGTTGAGAGCTTCTGGATAAATGCAGAAGGGCTTGTCTGTCTTGTGCTAGCATCAAGGTCAAGCATTCTGGAGGAGGTTTTTATTTTGTCTAATGGAGGGGACATGAGGGCGTGTGAAGCCTCATCTGACCCGAACCGCAGCATCACACCCGGCGCGTCTTATAAACCGAACGGGATCAAAGCATACTGGTGCGGTCCATGAACGACCACTCCCTGTCCGGCATGCTGCTTCCATGCCTTTGAGCAGCTTAAGGCTCATGCATGCATGAATATGCAATTCATGATTATCTGAATAATGCATATTATGAGAAAAACAATGCTAGAAATAGTATTTAAGATCTGATTCTGTTAAAGTATTCTATAAATATGTTGTGTATGAACATGGGTTTGGCTCAAGAGAAAAAAAAATTCTATATCTGAATTACACTAAAAAAAACACATGTAAGAACGGGCCTCTTCATTCCCAGGAGAGAGCACAAGGTTAGTTTATGCATGTTTAAAATGCACAGCTTTCTCCTGGTCCCACAAGAGCTCTGCAACATCTGGGGGGAGGGGGGTGGTGGATAGATAAGAGCACCTCTATATAAACCCACACAGAAATCTGACAACCCTCCTCATCAGAGACTATATACATGTCAAACCATCACGGTAGGCAAATACATTCTGTGCAAGAAACAAACAAATAACATATCGTATCTGTGCTGCTCTTATAGTTAAGTATAGTATTAATATCAAATACTCTTCCTGAATGCTGCTTTGCATCTTCTATAACACAGATCAGACCATTTCAACCGACCGAATGTGATGTTACACATCAGTCTAATCAGGTTTATACAAAAACCAACAGTTGTTAGGCAAACATTGCTTGCTCTGTGAGTCAAAGTGGGCACTTTCACAAGTAGTGTCTTTGAGCGTAGTCCAGAAATATGAGAAGTGTGTATATTTTTAGTGTTCGGCTGTAGTCGGCTTTATCTAGCATCGCTGGCTCACACTACTTCATCTTGCTGCTGCATTAAAATAAATAAACGTTGATACAGAGCGCTTGTGGGCTGACATGCGCTCAGCACTCCAGCCATTTTGGGTTAATAAATGCGGCTTTTATTTAATGGCCAAGAAACACATGGTTTGGGTTGGAAGAAGGGGGAATGAGAGGAGATGCTAAGATAGGAGAGAAGCTGTGTGCAGACAGACAGTGCTGAGGTGCAGTCTGGCTGATGAATGCTCTGTGTATTTTAACATCTCATTGATTCAGTCTTTTTTGTAGGCTGTTATTATTGTTATGTCTTTCAGAGAGCAACGGATCTCCATGTCCAGAGATGTTCAGATGGATAACAGTATCACATTTTGTCACTTCAAGCAGCTATGAGGCTTTCAAAAGTGTTGTGAGTCAGTGGGAATGTTTTGATGGAAAAACGTCAGGCAGATTTCACCCAAGAGATTAATAGCAGTTTTTAAATGTCATTTTAACACATGCCCGTTTCCTTTATAAAAAGTCCCTCTCATCATCAGCTCAGTAAATTTCCCTTACATTCAAATCATTTCTGTCAATTCTGTCTACTAAACCGAGAGTAAAGATGTAAACACAATCAAACCATTGTCAAGCATTCTGACAAGATTTAACTATATACTGAAGGCAGATTTTAATAGAAAATGTTAACTGTGTTCTTAGACCAAGGGTATTTTTCATAAATGACATGTTGGGGCAAGTTGTCACATAATTGAAATGATTTTAAAAGATGATTATTATTATTATCATTATTGCTACTAGTATTCCTTTTAGTTTTATGCCTAATAACATCTGGCAAAGGGACTACCAATGAAACTGGGGTACATTTACATTCATGAATGTTGATTAATGTACACCATACCCTTCTGAAATAAATAAATAAATATAAAGCCATTCACAATTTTTTTTTTTTTCCGTTTTATATTTCTGAATGTTAACTTTTACATTTTTGCTGTTTCATTCATTGTTTTTCATATATATATATATATATATATATATATACACACACACATATTGTTTCTGTTTTGATGACCACTTACCCCATGTTTTGTGACAACATTCCCCACTATGGCACAATGAACTATATCTTTTTTTCTGGGCAACATCAAACTGTTACTTTTTTATTATTATTTATTTATGTATTTATTTGTTTTTTGTAACTGAGACTTCGAGGTATGTGTCAATAAAAAAACTGGCTTATTAATGATAACTAGTTCCTCATAGCCTAATATTTATATTTTGTTTTTCAGGTATATCAAGGGCCAGAATGGTGTTTCACCTCATTTGAAGGACAAGAAAAAAGGGTAACACTTTAGTATAGGGACCTATTCTCACTATTAACTAGTTGCTTATTAGCATGCCTATTATTAACATATTGGCTGTTTATTAGTACTTATAATAATCAGCCATTATTATAACATCAGCCGCCTTCGTCCATTTCTCACACCAAATTCCACAGCTATTCTTGTACATGCTCTAGTTACCTCGCGCATTGATTATTGTAACTCTCTTCTCTTTGGGCTACCTTACAAACTCCTTCACAAACTTCAATTGGTCCAGAATTCAGCTGCCCGTATAATTACTAGAACCTCCTCCATCGAGCATATCACTCCAGTTCTCTACCATCTTCACTGGCTTCCTGTTAAATATCGAGTAGAGTATAAGATCCTACTTCTCACTTTTAAAGCTCTTCATCATTTTGCACCACAATATCTCTTCTGATTTGCTTCATATTTACATCCCGAAGCGTACTCTCAGATCTTCTTCATCTGTTTCCCTTGTTGTACCTTATGTTCGTTTAGCCACTATGGGGTCTTTAGTTGTGCTGCTCCTAATCTCTGGAATTCTCTTCCACAATCTATACGAGAAAGTGACTGTCTGACTCCTTTTAAATCATGTCTTAAAACTTACTTGTTTAAATTAGCTTTCTCTGATCAATTTGAAATTATTTAATGTCAGTAGTTGTTGTTTGTTGCATTGTTGTCTTGATTTTATGATTATCACTCAACTGTACGGTGTCCTTGAGTGCTCTGAAAGGCGCCTTTAAATAAAATGTATTATTATTATTTATTATTATTATAAAGCACATATTCTGCATGACCATATTCTATATCTCTAATCCTACCCAATACCCTAAACTTAACAACTACCTTACTAACTATTAATAAGCAGCAAATTAGGAGTTTATTGAGGCAAAAGTTGTAGTTAATGGTTTGTTAATAGCGGGAATTGGATCTTAAAATAAAGTGTGACTGAAAAAAGTTAAGCAGTTTATTTGTCTATCCATTCAATTTTGCATGTTTGATCCAGTCTATTTTTTGTCATTCAAGATCATTACAAGATCTTACGGTCCCCACACCTCCAAAATCCCAATTTAAAAAATACTGTCCATGATGTTTTGCTCTTTCAACTGCATCCATCTGAAGAGCCACCTTTAGTTACAGTATCTCTGCACATAAATTACATCTGTAACGGTACACCCAACATCACTGATCTCACCAATCACTCTGAGGACCGGCTATGAAAGTAACAGTGCTGTTCATACAAGTGCACTGACCACGGCAGACTTTAGATCTTTAAAATCAACCTAAAAACTTTCAGATCAAACCAAATGTACTTTTCTAATTATTCATATAATAGCCATGATCCTCACACTTGGCCTTGGCCGCTTTCCAGGTTGCCTTTGGTTTGTATTATAGAGCAGATTAAAAGACACAGTTGCAGTACATGTTTTGCCTTTAGCGCTGGAGCTGCGGAGGCTTTTCAGCTTCAGTTGTAGCTTCCTGAGTGTGAAGTTTAAAATAGGCACAGGGGTACACTTCTCTCTAATTTGGTTAATGTGTGTTTAAAGGCAGGAGAAAGCTTTGTGGCTACGTACCACACACTGAGGTCAAGGTGAATTCAACTGTTGTTGCCAATAAAAGTAATTACCTGTTCCCAACAGAGGGAAAGAGAGAAGTCTGTCTTGAGAAAGAAAGAGAGAGAGAGAGAGAGATGCAAGGATGTACGAAAACAGCAGAAAATAGAGACTGCAGCTCATAAGCAAGAAGAAGTTTTAACATTCAAAGGGAAACATAAAAGTAGTGCTAGACTCAAAGCAGCTCTAAGATTACAGCAATCCTATTCATACATGTGTACAATGGGCATACAGTACAAATAACCCTTTTCACAGACTTTGATGCATTTTTTTCTTTTCACTAGCTGGTTAGCTATTTTTCTTTCTCTCTCTTAATGTACATAGTTTAATGTATATTCATATAAGTGCCCTTTGTTGTATTACCTTGGAATTAATAAAAAATCTAGCTAAGTAGCCAGTACTGCAAAGGAGTTTAGGGGGTCGCTACACAACATTCTCTAAATTAGCATTAGCGACCAAGATTACTGACAACATTTAAATTGTAAAATAGATGGGTATATTCTAGCTAGCTAGTGTGTTTCATATTCATGTTGTGTAAGAAATGTTGTTATGCTAATATGTGACCTTGGACCACAAAACCAGTCGTAAGTCACTGGGGTATATTTGTAGCAACAGTCAAAAATACATTGTATGGGTCAAAATTATCGATTTTTCTTTTATGCCAAAAATCATTAGGATATTAAGTAAAG
>NW_015536509.1:128645-129375 GCF_001515605.1 Sinocyclocheilus anshuiensis | reverse complement strand
GCAATAGTCAAAAATACATTGTATGGGTCAAAATTATTGATTTTTCTTTTATGCCAAAAATTATTAGGATGTTAAGTAAAGATCATGTTCTATGAAGATATTTTGTCAATTTCCTACTGTAAAAATATTATAACTTAATTTTTGAGTAGTAATATGCATTGCTAAGAACTTAATTTGGACAACTTTAAAGGCGATTTTCTCAATTTCTCAATATTTTAATTTTTTTGCACCCTCAGATTCCAGATTTTCAAATAGTTGTATCTCGGTCAAATATCGTCCTATCCTAACAAGCCATACATCCAGCGTGAGGGGGGCTGAGGGGGCCCGGCCCGGCCAGGCCACCTCGGTCACTGTGCCCTAGTTTATGTTTCAGCCGTTTGATCGCGCCAGCGCCTCACGCGCACACTAAGCTACTGCATTCATTGGAAACAGTGCATCCGTTCACCGTGCTGTTCGGCGTGAGACCCGGTTTTTCAAAAATGGTAGTAACTCAAAATGTTGTGTGTTTGTAATTTTAATATTTTTATCTAGAGGCCTATACAGCAAAACTACAGAGCTTGCAGTAGGTTATTTTATGGAGCTGTAAACCCGGGAATCTCCGACCGCATGTAATCTTTGACGAACACCCAATTCATATATCAAACTAGGCTATATGTTATTAAATTGTACATAGGCTATATATCAGATTATTTTATTTACAAGTTTCATGTTTGTTTATCCCGTATTTTCC
>NW_015536509.1:87191-127562 GCF_001515605.1 Sinocyclocheilus anshuiensis | reverse complement strand
AATGGAAAGCTTATTTATTCAGCTTTCAGATGATGCATAAATCTCAATTTTGAAAAATTGGCCCTTATGACTGGTTTTGTGGTCCATGGTCACATATGCTATGTTATACTATAGCATCATCACATACAGTTTCAAATACAGGAATTTAAAGTAAATTGTTGTCATCTATCTCTCTATTAGGCATGGGACTATAACCAGTTCCAAGGTATACCGCGGTTTGGAAAAGTCACGGTTTCAAAACCACTAAAATTGTCCGTTATACCGTTCCTGCGGTATGCGCAGTTTTTTTTACGTGTCATCAAAGACGGAAAGTGCAGGACTCCCTCGGTTGTGTGCAGCGTAAGCGTAACGAGTCACACGACCCCTCCCCCTCCGGTTGGTGCGAGGCTGCGAGCAGTCAGTCAGTCAGTGAGAGTCACCTGTGTGTGGGATGGCCGAAGGAGGTGAATCCCTGGAATTTTTTCCCCGTCGAAAAAGATGAAGTCTGCCGTATGGGAATTTTTCGGGTAACGTAGACTAACCATGTTCTGTACACAATGATGTTCCGTACAGAAGACGTTTTAGCGCCGATCGCTAAATAAATACTTTCAGGTCGTACATAAACTACATATCTGTGTCATCTTCATTTCTCCCTCTTCACCCCCGATCAAGACAGAGACCCAACCGCCGTTTGTTTCAGTGTTGAAATAAATACTATTTGGCTTGCTACCGATGCAGATTACATGGCTAATTAACTAGCTAACAAGTTTGCTCCCTCACGTTAACGTCACTTCACAGAGCGAGGAATAGCAGACTAAAGTACTAGGTTTCTGCGATTTAGTACAATAATTACATTTAGCTGGTATCACGTCTATACTTTTAAGCCTCCTGCCATTGTTTACATCTGTTCAAAATCACGCATTAAAAAAAAAAAAAAAAGCTTTGCCACGTGTTGTACGGAGACCACGTGCACGTGTGTGACACTCACGCTCTCTCTTTCCTTATGTGTGTATGTGCACACATCCTCGTACCTCACCGCTCCAAACCATAGCTCCAAACTTAATCCGGGAAAGGTGAACATTCCTGCATCATAACTTGGACTGAAAGATGAATGTGTAGAAAGCGAGCATGTCTCCAAAAACCTTGTTGGAGAGAGAGTGTGTGTGTGTGTGTGTGTGTGTGTGTGTGTGTGTGTGTGTGTGTAACACACTCGCGCTCTCTCTTTCCTTGTGTATGTGCACACATCCTCGTACCTCACCGCTCCGAACTTAATCCAGGAAAGGTGAACATTCCTGGATCATAACTTGGACTGAAAGAGGAATGTGTAGAAAGTGAGCATGTCTCCAAAAACCTTGTTGAGCTGCAGGTTTAATTACTGCATTTTATATTTATTTATTTTTATGTAGAAGGAATTTTTTTAATTTTTTTTTACAGAAAATAATTTATGTTCTGATTATTGTTGAGCTGCAGGTTTAGGCCCACTTAAGTGACTGCACTTAATTTAATTACGAAGAATTCAATTATTTATTTTAATTATTTAGCCTGTCATGTTTATAGAGTGTTCCAAAATATTCTATGTTTCTTAAAAATAAAATGTATTGTGTTCAGTCGGGAAAAAAATGTTGTTTTTTACCGACATTTAAAAATAACATATTTTAGAGCTGTAATCGCAATACCATGAAACCATGATATTGTTATCTAAGGTTATCATACCGTCAGAATCTCATACCGGCCCATGCCTACTCTCTATTAATCTTTTAATATTATATAATCTCTATATAATCTCTATGAATATTTTACTATATTTCATCTTTTAGAATGTCAAGTAACTTAATTTTTTTTTAAACAAATTTTTGTTTTGTATTTAAGACAAAAGGGACATTTGCTATGGTGTCTGATTTTAACTTATTTTATTTATTTTAACAAAGTGTTAATGTAAAAAATAGTGTAAATGTAAAAAGGGTCCATATGGAGGAGAAACACACAGCATGTAACACACAAATTATGTAAGCTGCTGTTATTTTGCACTGATGGACGTCTGCTCGGTGTTGGTGTGGGGTTATTTACCCATGTCAGACGGGGGCTGTCCGTGTGTGTAGGGTTGTCTCTTTTCCAGTGGCCGCCGGCCTGTTTGTTGCTGTGGTGCGTCTGGCTGGGACTGGCAGGCACGCGGAACTACAGTGGGATGCAAGGCCAAGGGGTCAACCGACACAGCAGGGTAACAAGAAACGATAGTACATGCAAGACTCCATTCAACTTTCATCACTCTTCAATCCTTTTTTTTTTTTGGCTCTATGCTGCTTTATATTCTCAATGCATCTTTCATCTCCACCAACATTAAAGCTGCAGCAAACATGCAGCGTTAGCACCTTAAACACAGTGACTGGGAATGTACAATGCAGACAGTGCACATTGTAAATCAATTTCAGGCTATATAATGGGTGGCACAATAGGACCATATGCAGCTTTTCCTGTTTAAAGAGGTATAAACTCCACGAAACGAACAAGTGACCTGCAATTTAGTGCACTTTCCTTTACATTCTCCTGAATGCATTTGCCACAGCGTGCTGAATAATACATGAGTCAAATATCATTTATTTATTTTTCCTCTTGCTATTGAAAGCCATAACACCACTGTGCTTACTCTCTATAGCCTTCAGGTTAGACTGTAATTCTCACTAATTCTCTATATCACAATGCACTGTGAATGCTTATTGAAGAGCTTTTAGGACTCACATAAGATTATGTATATGTACTGTGTTTATATGTATTTCAAGCGTGAATCATGTGACTTCAACATGACATCATAGTTAGTCACGCACATTTAAAACTCTTGACTTGGCAAGTAACAGCTTTGCAGCCAACCATAAATGTATATAATATATAACCAAATATAATATAATATATAGATCAGTATATAATTAATTGCCCACTGACATTAGATTAGATTAGATTAGGTTAGGTTAGATTTGACTGAATAGTTACTTTTTTATATTATATTATATTACATTAGAATAGTTAATTTTTTAAAATCAGTAATACTCCAACTGGCTAGTTGCTATGTTAAATTATAATATTGTTATTATTAACAATAATAATTTACTGTTGTTGTTGCTTATTTTATTTTATTATATTATATTATATTATATTACATTATTTAAAAAAATGCAGTTTGACTAATTGTCCTCTTTAGTCAAACCACAAGTGAATGTGTTCATGATTGAGTTTAAATAATAATTTTTGACATGCGTGAGAAAGGTGTGAATTGAACCTTCACACATTTCAGCAGAACAGAGACCTGTTAAACGTTACTTATGTCAAACCAAAAGACAGGAGATGTTTTGAGCAGGCTGCCAAACCATATGGACAGTTTTTTCTTAAAACGTGTTTCATTATTAAATTGACTTTTGCAAATGGAATAATTACTCATAACACTTTTTCAACTTGTAATAAGAAAAACACAAGTGAGATGGGGAGGGAGGGGGTTATTTCAGAGCAGGAGCTATTGCACATTACACATTAAAGCCCAAACTCTGTGATCCACAAACAGATTGAATGCAGTGCTTTCATTGTGTTTACTGCGTCAAGGCACTGTACAGAAAAGTTGTTTTTAACCTTGAGTAATATTTCAGCATCCCATTGTGTATAGCATTCGAAGTTTGAAATGTCAAAATGTAGCTTGCTTAAATTTCATGGAATGCAAGCACATAGTTCAGATCAATACGTCTATAAAAACAGACCAAACCCAAACAGCTCATGACAAAAGCAGGAAGGAAACGTTTTAATAGAGCAGCAACATCATATATAGCCTGCTGCAGGCTGATAAAACTAGCGGGGAGAAATACTGCGGGAAAAAATCCTAGTTCCAATTTTGCACTTGCACACATGATCAGTCTGTCTACGGTGCATCGGGCCACCTGTCACATTCATTTCCATACAGCAGAATGTGGCAGGTGTCCTGAGGGGAGCTAATTAACCTGTAGTCGTAATTTATTAGCCAAATATGTAAAAGGTCCCCTAAGACAACCTGCTCTCCTCAAGCAGGCACGTTCACTCTTGACCTTAATGCACCGAATTGCATGCTTTAGTTTAAAAATTTAATCAAGCTGTGCTTTTTATAGCAAGATGTGCTGAACTATCTAGCTTGAGTCACTGATGAAACAGCCTTTTATCTTAGTTGTTCGAACAAGCACAAGTATCCTGAAATAAACTTCCCTCGGTGAGTAACGGCCGTAACGAGAGGAGCATTGCTCAGAAACGCTGCAGTCTGCCTTTTATAGACCCGTGGCCTTGTTTACAGTACTGTGTGTAGTTTTTAATGAAAGTGTAAATGGAGGAAATGAAAGCCTGCGACAATATGCATTAAAGCTTCATTTCATTAAGCTGAGACAAAGCTTTAAATGTTTTGTTTACATGTTATAGTAGCCCCTGATTATGGTGGCGACTGATAGCGGCTCTAATTTGCGATGTGCCAGCTTAAATTTGTTTAATTACGACTTAAAACAAAAGGAGTGAGCAGTAATTAACCCACCTGGTTCCCTGGCACAAAGTCCTGGCTGGGCTCTGGCATACTCATGAACATGTTTTCACTGTCGTACTGCAAACAGACAGAGAGAGAGAGGAGAAAAAAACAGTAAATAAACAGTCAGAAATGTTCGCTTGACACTAGGGCTGCACGATTAATCGCATGCGATATTTTGATGGAGATTTACCGCTGATTACAGAACCGGCTTTCTGACAAGATGCGCGTTAAATATCGCATGCGATTAATCGTGCAGCCCTACTTGACACACAATACGAGCCACAGAATGAGACGGAGGCACAGAACATGCGGTTGGTATTTCTGTGCAGTGCTTTCTTCCCAAAACGCAGGGCTCAAAGACAATTAGTCTTTGAAGTCCCTGCCGTATCAGATGGAGATGTCAGTGATTTGATGTAATTAGTACAGTGGTAATTAAAGTTGCTGGTTGAGGGGGGTGAATGAAATGCTTTTATGTGCACAATGGAATAAAACGGAGGGAGTCGTGTGAGTTTGATGAGCCCACACAAGAATAGACCTGAGACTGTACAGGCCCAGGTGTCCCACCGCAGACAGAAACTCACAAAAACCTGTGAAATCATCATTTTAACTTATTTTACCATCAACGGACCATTCAATCAGTATGAAATGTACTCATTGTGCTCACAGTATTGGCTGACAATTAAATAAAAAAATGTTGGACTACGTTCTCATAAAAAAAGGTACAAAGCTGTCACTGGGGCAGTACATTAAGGTACAAAAGTTAAATCTCTGCACCTTATTTACCCCTAAATGATACATAATAGGTGCTAATATGTACTTTTAAAGTGTACATATTAGTACCTTTTGAAAGTGCACCACCACAGTGGCAGTTTTGTACTTTTTTCAGCGAATGTAAGATTTTATTATTGGCTAACCACAATCAGGATAAAATGAAGTGTGTCATTTTCTATACCACTAGCAGCACCAAACAGAGTCGTTATTTTTGCAATTCTGATGCTGCTGCTGGCGTAGAAAAGACATGCTTCACTTTACAGACAGCATGGAATAAAAATGGACAATATTTAATTCATTAATCTTCCTGCCGCGATAGTCGTTGTGTTGATGGTGTTATAGTAACAAAGATCATTTAGTTCAGTTAGAGACAGACACTACAATTAAAAACTGAACTCGACTGCTCAGTGCAGCGTGCCGAACGACAGTCGCTTCACAGATCAACAGCAGTAGTCAGATTTCATTTATCACGTGAGGAGAGTGACAAGAAGAGTGAGGTGAGATAGACGATGACTGAGGATTTAGTTTCGAAATGAAATGCAAAAGCACCTGTTTGGCGTTTATCCAAGTTGATTTTGGAAGTTTTAAAAAAAATATTTGTTTCTTATTTATTTGGTTCCACAGTGTTTGCTGATTTTTACTTTATTTAAACTTCGTGTAATTTATTTATTTTATTTTACATCAAGGTGTATGCCGTGTCTCCAACTTTCGTATTCATTTTGCTAATAAACTTTCTATAGCCTATTTCTTATTTATTTGTTTCCACAGTGTTTGCTGATTTTCAGTTTTTTTTTTAAAACTTTGTGTAAGTTATTTGTTATTTTATATAAGGCCTATAGCATGGTGTATTTTAATCATTTTGATAATAAAAGTACTATGTTTAATATAAGTGAGTTTGTTGTTGTACTGTTTTGTTGTTGTCCATTCAAGCAACTGATGCAGAATTGCCGCTAATTTGACAGTAAAATGTGCATGGGCATTTATAAGCTATTTAAAAGCGAAGGAAAACGAGGAAAAGAGGGAAAACTCCAATGACCCCCTCACATTGATTCACCGGTGGGAACATTTAATCAACATCACAACCCTACTTCCTGGTCTTACTGTGCATGATTTATTGGTGCATATTATTCCAAACAAGAAAAGGTTTGTCAATGTTTTTATTATTTTTTTTTTTTAAATATCACATTTGTTTAGTACCTATTTAATGAAACTTAAAAATATCAATATGACAATATGTAATATAAATAATAATATATAATTAAATATATTTATAGATTTTAAATATTAAGTATAAATTTAACAAAATAAGTTTTGTGCTTGGTTTTTGAATTTTATCAAAATGTAATAAAATGCTCCACTTCTGAAACAACTTGTCTTTTTTCCTTCCAACAATTTGGCTCTATTCTGGCATGTAACCTGCATGTAAATGAATTCCAGATGGAGAAAATCAAGCCTTTTTTCTCATTGAATATCCTGTTTCACTCAGAAATACGTCAGATTACAGAAGTAAAATGGGTTGCACATGGTATTTCATGTTGACTTTAAAGTTGTTCTTGAGTTTTAATAAGAAATGTTTATGAAACCAGAACCGTTAATCCATCTACTCTACCTACATGACAAAGAGCAATCAATCAGATCAGAACCAGTGTGTCTTTTACAATAAACAAGCAGCTTGTGCATTCACCTGCTGAGGATGCTCAAAACAGCTTCAGCTGAGTCAGTGCAGGTTAACTGTGTGATGAAGGAGAATGAGCCTGTGACCCAGCTGTGCAGCACACCTGGGAAATTATAGCAGCCCACACTGGCTGCCTGCTACCGTCCACTCAGCAACACACAGATTCTGCTGACATGCCTGCCTGACAAATAACCGCCAATTTACATCTGCTCCACTTCCTTAAAAACCCATGAAAAATGACTGATTAATATCAAAAGCAGAAATCAGATATGTTGTAAGTTGGCTGTGAGGGAATGGCTTTCTCAGCAATCGGTCCCTGACAGGGTTGTCATTAACAGAGATCCAAGACACTTATTTGAGTGTTACGAAAGAATGAGAGGGTGTCACGAAGGAGAGTAAACCGAGTGAGAGAGGAAACTCGTGGCTGACGCCTGTCACTGGCTGAATGTTTGTATTTCTGTTCATCCGAGCAGCACATCTCATTTCATTATGCCTGCTCGAGATAATTCTATGGAAATGAAATGGCAATAATCCTAATGAAAGCCTATCACATTGCGACCTTTTAAGTGTGCGAGTTGATGGGCCGATCTGATTGGTTTTTGCACACGGATGACAGTTAATTTCATGCTAGCTTATTGATTGTGATTAATGTGATCAGGCTGATCTAAGATGTGGCTATTCTTAAACTATGAAATGTGCTGTTTTCTGAAACACCACTACAACCTAGTCATAAGCCTCTATTCATAACAAGGAGAAAATGTTTCAAAATGTTGAAAAAGCATATAATTTTTAAGATATGCTGCAGTTATTGGTTTTAGACCGAGTAAGTCCTGCCTTCTAAATTAAAGAGCCAAATGCCAATTGAAATCCCATAGAAACAGTCAGTGTCCTGAGACTTGCGCTTTGGACTGAATATGCATATTGGCAGGACTGACCTGAAATATATGCTTTTTTAGGATAAAAAAAACAACATTTATGGGACAGTTCATGTCAGATTTTATAAGCAGTTTTTGAGATTTCAATATGTCCCTATCCTCAGTACTCTAACAAGCATAAACAGCATAAATGTGGGGTAAAATTGTGGGTAAAAATACAGGAATAGGTATTTTTTGGTATTGTATAATTAATTATTTAACCTTTTTTCCCCCCAATACATTATGGGATTGCATTCTTCTTAGATTTGGGCCAAAAAAAGATGTAAACTTTTATTTTCAGATCAATTTTCATGTCAGTAGGAAACTCACAAGGTTTTAGAACAGAACCAACATCTCACAGGCATACAACAGCATTAGAACAAGAGTATGTTTCCAAAACAATACGCTTTAACAGTAAATACAGCACTGCAAAACTGCTTGCGTCTGGTTCTACTCCCGGTTATGTTGATTAATAAAACTTCATTCCTCATTTCAACACCACTGTCTCCCACTCCGATAGCAGCCAGTTATTTATAACAGAAGGTTCGAGACGCAGCCGTTCACACCATATCCATTTTTATAAAGATTCTCTAGTTTCTCACTGCCGTGACCTTTCGCATGTCTCTCTCAGTGTCCGTCCACTGTTCTATCTGCTTAGCTCTTACCCTCTATCAGACACTATTTGCATATGAATGTGCCAGTGGAAAGTGTGAGGCGGCCTTAGCTGAAAAAGTGAAAGCTCAGAGCTAAATCCATCAAACTGACACCAAATCCATCCAGCAACAGTTGGCCAACACCCTCCTTCACCCACACGCCGAATGCGCTTTCGGAGCAAACCCCGGCAAATGTGTGAACTCCATTTCGCGAGCTGTACAGGTCGATTATGACTGAGGTTTTACTTGATTCGTGTGAACTACTGTTTCTCAATCTTGTGGCAAGCTGGGAGCCATTTTGTGTCACTGTAGCTTTTCTTTCAGAGCTTGAGGTGCCATTACATGACCAATAAAACCACAGCCAGTGTAAATTGCTTTTCTAAAATCTGACAGCCTGACTGCATATGCTGCTTACACAAATTATTACATTATTAGCAAAAAACACCACAAGAGTCCATCAGCAAACGTCAGGGCCACAGGCATCAGCTACATCCTAAAATAAACAACAGTTTTAGTGTGAAAAGCAAGAAAGTATCTGTGCAAGCGGGTCAACAAACGACTACAATGCGCATTCGGCAGCTGCTGCGCTGATGCAAATGAGTTATCAAATAACAAAAACAACAAAAACAAAACAGGGCCTAATGGCTGCGGGACTGTAAATCGATCCCGTCCACACTCCGTCCCGAGCGTCTGGCAGCTTCATAGAAAGCTTAGGTAAAAGAAATTGATCCCAACTGACATGACCACATGCTAACAAATTCCTCATTATGATTAATAGGAAATGTTCCTCAGGGGGAGGAGGGTAATGACATGCTAGTGTTCTCCCAGAATAATATTAGAAAGTCTGTGGCAACACTTATTAGCTCTGTAATTAAACTGTTCATCCTTAAATGACTCCCCTGGTTCAGAACGACGAGGCCTACGGGCCAACGTGTGTGTGCGGGGACTGAACTGTGGCCAGGGATGTGTTCATTCGCTAATGCCCGTATTTATCTTACAAGGAGTTTTCTGTTAATCTATTCTAATTAATGTCACTGGAGGTTCTCAGCATTGACGCTCGATCACAATGAGGTGTTTAAGAGAGCTGCGTTTGATTCTGATCCGACAATAGCTTCAAAATTTCCTCAATCAATTACGTTTTTTACAATTGCTAGGATACAATACTGAAGTCACTTTTTCAAAACTCTTGAAACAGTTCTCCTAACCATCTTTCAGCTTGACACAGAAGTTCATTTCACATTCAAAATGCACTAAAATTACCAAAACACTTCATTACAGTAATGTCTCAAATTAAGGCATTCTTACATAACACTAGCAAAGGTTTTCACCAAACAAACACACTTTATCAATCATAACACAACAACCTAAAAACACTAACAACAGGCAGCATTATACAATGTTTTCTTTTGTAAAATTTCTTTCTCTCTACTGTTTCACTGCAGTATGTTACATGGTCCATGTTTACATTACAGTACATACACATCTGTGTGTGTATGTGTTACGATATAACAAGGTCATATTTAGAAACCAATGAAACCGAAACCAAATAGCGTCGAAACAGGAAGTGAAGTAAACAAAAGAGAATGACAAAATAACGATCCACATAACAGAACATAAACCTGACAATAAGATTGCTAGGCTATTGTTAGCCTATATGTATAACAGTTCGTTCTGATCCTCGAATCTGACTGGGCAAGAGACTTTCTATTGATATTTCCACCTGCGCGCGTTCTAGCCTATGTGCACCCCTGTGTGTGTGTATATATATATATATATATATATATATATATATAATCTGTGTGTGTATGTGTTACGATATAACAAGCTCATATTCTGAAACCAATGAAACCGAAACCAAATAGCGTTGAAACAGGAAGTGAAGTAAACAGAAGAGAATGACAAAATAATGATCCACATAACAGAACATAAACCTTACAATAAGATTGTTAGGCTATTGTTAGCCTATATGTATAACAGTTCGTTCTGATCCTCGAATCTGACTGGGCAAGAGACTTTCTATTGATATTTCCACCTGCGCGCGTTCTAGACGGGCTGTCAGTCAGTGCAGTTACATTGTTGCACCACAAGGTGGTGGAAAGGGACTGTCTTTGAGGGAGTCTTTAAACCGTTCATTCAACTACACGTTCAAAAACGCTGATTCATTCAAAGAGAGACAAAATGAAAAATGCTGTTGAAATCATTTTAACTTTGAGCGCCATGTTGGAAGGCTCAGCTGACCAATGCGTCGATGCTAAGACAGAGATTTGGCTTTCCTTGGACATGACTACCTATTTTCACAAATATATATGACTCGCAAGTAATCGCACATGCTCAGTCGATCTCTCTCTCATTCGTTGTCTGTTTAGGCTTGTTAGTGCAAATCTACGGAGCCTCAGTACAAATCAGCATGGTACACATTATGTTATCATTACTAACTTATTTAATATTCAGTACACATGCACGAAGTGTAAAACGAGAAGGGCATAACCCTATGAAAAAAGAAAACACGCAAAAATCGCGGTTGCTGCGGTTCTTGCGCTCCTCTGCAGTTTGCTCGTCAATAGCGCGGTGTTGCGATATTGCGGTTATCGCGGCAGCCCTAGACTAACACTTGTGAAGATGTTCAGCTACATGCAACTGCTTTGATATAATTTGATTTTTTACATTCAGAATGTTTTTCTATATGATATTGCTGTAGAAATGTTTCAAATTTCTGTCTTATTCATTTTTGTACTGTGCTAGGTTTTGAACTTTTGTATGCATTCATATGAATTACTGTAACCACCAATTTGCCAAAATGTAACATAAATATGAATTGCCATGAGATTGTGTTAATTAGTCTGTATCAGGATTAGTGCAAGGTTGTGAATCTTATTCAGAACTGGTTTAATTAAAAAAAAATACCAGAACTAAGTACCAGAACTTAAGTGGTTCTTCTGTTAGTGGATCTTGTAATGTGGACAGGTCACAGTACTAAAATACTCAATTGGTGTATCTCAATCAGCTTCTTAGCTCATGAATCAATTTTTTTAAATTTTTTATTTTTTTTGCAAGTGCATTGGCTTAGGGTTGTTGAGTGCTGGTGGAAAAGGTATATCAGCTGCTTCTTCAACTATTTATCAACAACAGGCAGGACTGATATCTTTCTAACATTATTTAGACAGACAGACAGACGATAGATAGATAGATAGATAGATAGATAGATAGATAGATAGATAGATCGAAGATAGATAGATAGATAGATAGATAGATAGATATAGATAGAAGGAAGTGGACATTCCAGTGCAAGGATTTTCACAGCCCTTAAAATGTCTGACTTCCTATTGAGTACTATGATTACTGAAAGAGGGAGCTGATTGAAACTGCACCGTTATTGAATCTACAAAAAATTATGCTAAATTATGCTTCAGCTGAGCTGGATTGAATAATAATAAAGCTAAATAATACAATGATGAATGTCAGAGTGGCTCAAATGAATTATATTTAATCAATGTCAAACTGGCTCAAATGAATCACAAGAATCACACTAAACCAAGAGCTATTACTACTGTTTATGTAAGAATTAAATCATTTATCATGAGACTTACATCAGTTATGCACCGATTGTTTATATGAAAATATGTAGGTAAAAACACACTTTAAGAACAGAGTTTTGTATAAATGAAATGACAATGTAATTAGGATCAATTATCTGGTGTTTCCTCAACGGTATTAAGAAACCGGAATCATTAAGCGAAATTGGAACCTGAATCGTTAAATCCTGAGATTCCCATCCGTAATCAAGAGAGTAATAGCTTTCAGCACCTGCAGTCTGAGAGCAGCTTGTATCAGTACATTGCTCTCTGAGCTCTCCAGAGGTCAGCAGGATTTCTGCAGAGCCCCCCTGCCTAGCCTCATCATCCCACTGTGTACACAGATAAAATGGAAACGTTCTGGCTAAACCTATATAACCCCCACTCCCTGGCTCCCCCACTCCTCCTGACAAACTCCTTTTCCTGGCATACACTATTATATAAGAGTACCAGCTATTGAGAAGGAAGGTACCAGGGCACCCTGCCAACCCCAACCAGCTCTGAACAACTCTCTATTAAAATATACGAGGAACTTCTGTTCCTCTAATCTTAAGTGTTTGCCACTTAGCTGGGCCGGGACGGACTTCTGAAAGGTTCTGGAACGAAAACAAGCTGTGAAGCTGGGATGATGTTAAACCATTATGTTTTATGTTAGGACCGGTCTGTGCCCTTGAGTGAAGTACTTGGCCACTCCAGCTAATTATATTGTACTGCATTCACAAAAAACTCCTCAAATATCCATATTTGACAGTGTGCCACTGTTTATCCAAAACTAGAATTATGGGCTGTAATATCAACATGATACACTATTGATTTATGCACAGCTACCATTTGTAAAACAGACACAAATGAAGGCCTTTCAGATCACAGCAAAATATTGCATTTGTGGCAAAACTGCATTTGGTATGTCTCTGTATTGTTCGTAATATATTAAAAGCTATGAAATGTTGCATTTGTTGAGCAAAATACATCTTCGGTGAGGATTTGTAAATGAGCATATTATGCAAAAGAAGGTGCAAAAATATGCATGTGTGGAATTATGAAACAACTTCATTTCGAAAGTGCTAATGATGATAAAGGTCTTCCTGAAAACTCATTCTGACTGAAATGTGTCTAAAATTCCCAGCTATTAAAATCTGATTTTAAGGTGTTGAATTCCAACTTAAGTATCATAAATTTCACATTCGAGACAATTTTATGTAACTCAAACCTAATCTTTCTTACCATAAATGAACCCAATAAATCAAATGGTGAAAGAAACGTTCCCTCTCCCTCAACAAGAGCCATAATTTTATGCAAATATTATACAATAATCTGAATTCTATATCTGAGCATGGTAATGAGATTGGTTGCTCTACATTATTCATATTGTACAGATCCATTATAAACAGATATCATAAGAAGGGGGGAAGGGATCCGAGGAAAGATACATGATGCCGCAGACATTTTGGTGACAGAACAGATTACAAACAAAGGACATTTCGAGGCCTTTTTGGTGAAGCCACACAGATTATCATGCATTTCCCGTGGAACCGGAGGCTGATGGCGCTCTCTTGTTTCACTGCTATTCTCTCTGCTGTAGCAGGACCCAATCAAAATGGCCACTGTTCAGGAAGAAAGGTAATGAGATATGAGTGCAATGGAACGCTTTGCGCCGAACATAATCATGCAACTTGCATGCAATCAATGAGCCCCACATCATCTCTCGTGATTGCCTGTTGTACAGACGCAGCTAACATTTCACCATAGACACAGCATAGTTTTCACCGCCATGCATCACGTTTGACTTCTACGACTTTGTAAATGGCAAAAATATAAAATGATCCAAGAAACAAATAAGAAAAGAGGAGCCAATTGAATATATTTGTTGAACACTGGGGCCATTATTTTGATGTTTATAGCTCTTGGCAGATCTTGTAGATTTCTTTTTTATTGGATGCTGTATATTGACCCCTTTGTCAAATTGGCTTTATGCATTTGCTTCTCTGGCACTGGATGATATGTCTAGAAGTGACATCTCTCCTGCTCAGTGATACATACTGTAATCAAATAGAACGAATCCTATTTCTGGCGTTGCACCTGTGCTCAGACTTTATTGCTGTGCTGTACTCATCATTTCATGTGAGCAGATGTGAATGGCATCATGTTTTTTTTTCACAAATGTTTTAGTGCGGTACAGCTTTCAGTCAGTTGTTTGGCAGGAATGCGGAATAGGCCTTCATTGTTAGTATGACAGTTTTTCGCATTGTCTGAAAGTAAGGAACCATTTTTGCTGCACCAACTAGTACATTTTGAAAGTGTGTTTGTGTGTGTCTGAGTCTCTCTCTCTCTCTCTCTCTCTCTCTCTCTCTCTCTCTCAGATGTCCAGATGTGAATCAGAGCTTCTTTTTTTTTTTTGCGAGACTGGAACCAATTTCATTCCTCATCAATTTCTTATGGAAGGTCAGAGTATGGGAAAATCAAACTGCGAGTGTGTATTCTTTCCATACCCTGTGGTTTATAAATGCACTCACTACTCAGCACCATGCTCATTATCATGCTCAGCACCATGCCCTTTTATGTTGGACTCAGAGCCGCTGGAATATATGGGCCCCCTAAAATATCTATTATAAAAGCCCTTGAACTGACAGAAATGGATATAATGCATTTTTCAATGCTAATGTACTTCTTAAACGTGAAATACGTCACGGCCTTTATTTCATTTTGAACACCTGAAATGTTCAGATTAAGTGTTTTATTAAAATGCTAAATAAATAATTAAAATCAAATTAATTAATGGTAAAACTAAGATTATTTTATTTTGTTTTGGGCAAATAAATTAATATTTTTGTTTTATTCTGGACAAACGTGATGTGAATAAGATTATAAAATACTCCCGAATTGAAGAAGAAGAAAATAAAAGATAACAAATTATTTGAGTAACAACCAAATAGTTTTTTTTAAGAGAGAGATTTTATACAAAACTCTAAGTTAGTTTAAAAACAGCCAGTGCAGAGAAAAATGCAAATGTATAACAAAAAAAATAATTATTTCGTTTGAGTCCAGTCATGGTCATAGTATATATTGTTCTGTCTGTGCTAAAACAAACATAAAACTTCTCTTTAAATTCAATTCATCTCCACTCTTTCCTCTATTTTCAAAACATTCATGAGATGATATATTATATAAAAACATTTTGCTCTGTCTGTATATACATGACTGCATAAGAGACTGTTGGCAGATTGAGGGAAATAATTAATCCTGTCATCTTGTTATCAACTTGAAGGTACATCTGGCCTTTCAGACCTTCTGCCGACCTCCCTATGTCAACATGTGTGGACCCTTAAAAGCAGCAGTATGTCAGGTAATAAAATATATTCCTCTGCCTTCTCGCAAGATGCTAATGCTGTCTTGGAGACGTGCCAGAAATGCTCTCCGTTTCATTTCTGATCAGCAGATGCTCGAGCGACGAATAGTATCAACATCCAAATGTACACCTTTGGTTTCCCCAGTGTAATTAGTCACCGGTGAAACTTCACTTTCTAAACATGTCAACGTTTATAAAACACAGAGAGGGCAAGAAAAATGTGAGCATAATGGCACGCAGCGGCGAGGAGGACGTATGGGCGAAAAGGTTTCATTTCAGCTGAAATCTAAAGGTCAAACGCTGTTACTAAAAGCAGTAGTTCTGCGCGAGGCGCACACTCAAAAGCTTCCCATGCAGAAAATTACAGCTTATTCCCCAGATATGAGTATATTATGATTTCTTTTATATTAAAATAAAGAAATTAAAAATTACTCAATATGAGCCATTGTCAATAGCCGACACTTCTCGGAGAGGAACACGCAGGGGTTTGTTGTCAAACCAAATTACACACATTCTTTCCATGGATAAACCGTAGCCTGAATAATAAGCAGCCACAAAAGTGGGTCAGGGTCGTCATGGAGAGAAATAGAGGCAAAGGGAGAGAGAGAGAGAGAGAGAAGGAGGGAGTGTTTCTGTGTTTGCTCCCTAGCATTCAGTATCAAGAGTGGCAGTCATCTTTGACTTCAAATCATTCCTCTGATGAATAACCTTTGTCTGTACTGCATTACGGTACAAAGTGATTTCTTTTTCCACCCCCCTCCTCAAAATGGCAATTTTCTGAGAGCCTGAAGCTGAACTGAAAGCGTCTTCATTCGTGTTCCACCACTGTAATTTATTACAGTGAGCTAGAGTGACTTTCATGACTACCTATAGAGGCACTCTGATATTAGGCCCAGAGATGAGGATGAAGTATAAATCACTGCCTAGCTCTTATTGAATTGGTACGATTTCATGTCGAGCTGAGAAACCGTGTTGGGCTTTTCCCCCTGCGCTTTGCCTCCAATCCGTCGTGCGGATTTATTTCCGAATGTATCGCGACGTAATGCACATATTCATTTCTATCAGTTGATTGGTGAAAGCCCCACACTGAGAACTAAACCAGCCTCCTATGTTGCAATTATCTTCACAATGGCCCGACTTAGATATGGGAAGGATGGCGATTTGTGTTAGGGGGAATAACGCGATGACGCAGCTCTCCCGTTGCAGTCCGGCCTGTAAAGAGACAGCAGAGCTTCAGGGAAACATTTTGACTTTAGAGGTTTAATGATTCATGAATGATGACATATTGCTTTTCTCCTTTCTCTCTTTCTTGCCGTGAAGCACTTTATCGGTTCCTGCAGCTCATGGTTTTTGGTCACTGGTGTCGGCGCAATTAGCTTAAATTAAACCATTAGCGAACTTTAATGTCTGTTTCCCCTAACCAAGTGCTTAGATATGCTTCAACACTGACTGAATCTCATCTGAAACAGAGCTGACCTGAAAAAAGACAAGGGACGGGGGATAAAAATGATTACGTTTCAGAGTGAGCAGCCAGTGGCCTGTTAAATATCCTTTCAGAGTGAGACAGTGTATCATAATTTACTGCCTCAGGAATCCCGATGGAGGTAAATGAAGGCATATTTCACTGGAGACCAATAGATGGTGACATGATCACTTAATTGCTTTATTTTACGATTGGTTGAGGGGAAAATTTGGTTTGATAAGGCTGTTTGAACAAGTGTTTTTCAGCACCGAAAGCCCAAAGACAAGATTTATTCTCCTTGTTTGTCTTCGGTGTCTGTTTCGTTTCTGTATTTTGATAAATGGTGCAGATTTTGGTGCAGCTGTGCGGGGTCAACGGTGTTTAACTCATGTGGGAGAGTGTTTAAGTGTATCTGCTCACTTGAGGATGTTTGCAGCTGAAAGGTAGGTCACGTTATTTTTATCTCAACAGGAGTGGGGTATGTGTGTGTGAGTGTGTGCTACTTTTGGTGTCTGGGATGCAGTCCGACATATGTCTACACCAATGTCCCACAATGCACTTCAACCACAGAACAGCTAGTTGTAGACATGAAACCTTCCGCATGACATGGTGTGTGTGTGTGTGTGTGTGTGTGTGTGTGTGTGTGTGTGTGTGTGTGTGCTACTTTTGGTGTCTGGGATGCAGTCCGACATACGTCTACACCAATGTCCCACAATGCACTTCAACCACAGAACAGCTAGTTAAAAACATGAAACCTTCCGCATGACATGGTGACCCCTTACAAACAACCACATGAGACCACTGTCACCAGCACAGAGCGTTACACAACACATTCACAGTGTTGTAGATGTTCCTCATCATTATATTGAGTATGTATATGGATAATTGGACATGTAGGTCACATTTAAAAAATGTTCACTGAATTAGATATTTAGTGGATATTATATTTTGTGGATGATTATTTATTTATTTAGTTCAATTAAAAGCCACTTTTTTTTACAATGCAAATACATTTATACATTTTTAATTGTGGCTTAAGTATGTAAATATTTTGGGGGGCCTATATATACACACACTACCATCAAAGGTTTGGGGTCAATACAAATGATTAAAATGTTTTTGAAAAAAGTCAATAATATATAATATTTTAAAATATTACTACAATGTAAAATGACTGTTAACTATTATAATATATTTCTATTTATAATTTGAAATGTATTCCTGTGATGTCAAAGCTGGCAAAGCTGAATTTTCAGCAGCCATTACTCCAGTCTTCAGTGTCACATGATCCTTCCCAAATCAGTCTAATGTGCTGATCTTGTGCTCCAGAAACATTTATTTTTATTATCAACGTTGAAAACTGTTGTACTGATTCATATTTCTGAGGAACCCATGATAATTTAGGATTCTTTGATGAATAGAAAGCTCAAAAGAACAGCTTTTTGAAAGAATTCTTTTGTAACATTTACAGTATTTACTTTTGATCAATTTAATGCATCCTTGCTAAATAAAAGTATTTAGTATTATTTAACCTTTAAACATTGCTGTTGTGTTCCAGTGCTGGCAGCCAGTCCCTGAGCCCATGAGAGAGGAGCATGAGTAATTTATGTAGGGTAGTGTTTCTGAGACAAGGACCCTTGAGAAATCTAATCACTCTCAACAGACGCGAAGAATTTGTCCTGGTGCATCAGGAAAATGGACACAACCCCCCTTAAACGAAATCACACTAATCGCAAAACCGATAGACCCCAAAAATGTCAACAGGTGCGACACACTGAAAGGATTAACATTTTTCATCCTGTATCTTTGTACGGGGGGGGGGAAAGAGACAACAAGAAGCAGGAGCCAGGATGACCTGGGTGGACGGCTGACGCACTGAAAGGATTAACATTTTTCTGCCTGTATCTTTATACAGAGGGGGGAAAAAAGAGAACAAGAAGCAGGAGCCAGGATGACCTGGGTGGACGGCGGCGAGCAGCCAGCTGAAAGGGCTGCAATTTCAGCTATTGTACGGGGGGGGGGAAACTGTGCCAAGTCCCATTACGTGAAATTGAATTCAACCTCCAATGCGATTAATTCAGATGTTGGGTCGTTTTTTTTTCTTACCTCATGGCTGAATGCCACGCACGGTGGCTTATTAAAATATGAATCCGCCTTCTTTTAAATTAGGAAGTGCCCTCGTCACACCTGATTGACATGGAGAAGGTAACATTTGGGCACAATTAATCAGCTATTTTTATCAACTGCAAGAGCTGAGCTAGTAAATGAAAATTGAATGAACTCTGCTGTTTTCATTAATTTAAGTTCACCTTACAGTTGTAATCAATAGCAGAGCTCTTGCCATCTGGTGAAAACACGGAAAGCCACAAAGAGAGTCATGTTCAGTCATTTTCCTGCTAATTTGCAAAACACGAAAGACAATTAAGCAGAATATCCGGGAAAATCAATGTTTATCCATCATTTAACCTAACACTATGTTGACAGAGGGCCGACGTGCAGCTCGTTGCGGGCACTGATAGCAAATCAAAAGGATCATGTTCATTACGACAAGCTCCTCCCCAAATCTCCCAGAAAAACGTACGTATTTAGGGGGGAAAAGGGACACCATTGAGTGGGCTACTCCGCTTGGCAAAAGCTCCCAGCAGGAGCCGACCGAACTCACACATCGGGCTCTGTATCTGAACGCAGTACAATGGGCCACTGTGTTCTCATCCTCGGCTCAGCTTCAGTCAACAGCATCGTCAGTGCTGCCCAGCCGATTACAGCGACACGACACGAGAGAACAGGAATGCTATCAGCAGTGGACATACATAGGGAAAAAAAATCCCAAGCATCCCCTCCACATTTGTTCCATTCAATCTGCGACTCAGGCTTTGAATTCATACCACTGCACTTTTGTATTCTATTTGTGTGTGTCAATAAAGCAATAAGCCACAAAAGAAAAATGTGCTAGTGATTTTACCAGGGCTGACAGGTAGAGATCAACCAATATAACCTTTATGTAATTATTGTTTTATTATTTTTAATTATTGTATTATTATTGTTTTATTATTATCATTTTTTACAACCACCACCACTAATAATATATATATATATATATATATATATATATATAATCAATATTGTCATTAATAATAATAATAATATTGTTATTAATAATAATAATAGTAATACAAATTAAATACACTTCATTTCCAGCGATACCATTGACTTGATTGCAAAGATACTATTTAAACTGAGCTGGATGTTGACATCACTGAATTCAATGATGAACTGTCTTTAAATGAAAAATTTGTTTACTATTGTCATTTTGCATTATTGACACACTATTTTCCTAATTAATGCTGTTCAGTTGCTTTGACACAATCTGTATTGTTAAAAGCGCTATATAAATAAAGGTGACTTGACTTGACTTAATAACACTTTAACCCAGGACCTTGGCATTGCTAGCAATATTCTCAATGGTCTGAGCAACAGAAACAAAAATTGAGTGATATAATACATTAAATTAATTAAAGTTACTGCACCTGTGAATACCTATTTGGGTGCTATTCTATAAAAAAATGGTGCCATTTAGTTTTTAAACTACATGTAATCAATTAAGCTAGTCTGAATATTAGTGAAAATAAATAAAATAAAATACAAATATTGCTTGCTAATTTTCTCCAGTGGCTTTTTATGAAACAGCGGCAACAGCAGCATAATACAAGACATCACTGTTCAACAAAGACTCAGATTTATTATTCTAATCATAAACTATTTTTCTGCCAAGTAATATATTTAACTATACTAACTTGCCACATTAATATATATTATCTGCAGTCATTTATAATCATTTTGCAACAAGCTTTAAACATTGATTCAGAATTTAGAATCAGAAATATCCATTTTATACTGCATCTAAACTACTATGAGAGAAAATAATTCAAACAGCTGATTTCACAGCCCTGTTTTGTGCAGAGCTGAACCTGAGACATTTTTGTGAGCTTTAGAGTGAATTCTCCTCTCTTGGGCTGTTGCTATGGTGCTATGTACTTCCTCCGCAGCTGCCTCCCTGGTGTGGTGGGTGATAAGCATCAGGGATGCTGGGACACAAGCTCTCTTATCTGGACACATGACCACAATCACTTCCTGTTCATTACCTCTCCTGCTAGGAAAACACATAGAAATTAATGCGGCCTGACCAATGAGCCGCTGCTAAAAACATACACGGAAAAACAAGCTCGGACACTACCGGGCACAAACATCCCATTATGTGTCAATAATCGAAGCCACTTGCCTGCACTGATACATTAACAGCGAAACATATGGGTTAGCTAAAGCTAGTTTGACTGCAGCGTTTATGCCACAGTGCCGAGCCCCGATGCAATAACAGCCCCTCCATTAGAATGCAGGTCTCGTTCCCTGTCAGGAAATAAAGATTGCTTTATTGATGCATGCTGTTGCCATGACAAGCATCCACCAGATCCGTTTGGATTTCGCCATCCTGAAAATTCGCACAAATCTGGCCTGGCTAATGAGTTTCAGCCTGATCAGCATCAGATGGGTCTCCAAGGCATCCACAGATGTGCCCAGAGGCAGCATCGCTATTAGCCACACGACTGCAACTCATCACTATTGTAGTTTTTTTTTACATAAAACTATTGATTAAGGACTAAACCTGAGAACAAAACCTGCCTTGTCTCATTCTTCTTTTACTTGGATAATGGTGCCTTGGAAGTTATCTTTCCAACTGTAGTCTGCAAATCGCCAGCATATTTGCTAAGAGGACCAAAATATCTCTATCATATTACAGTATTGATTGCGGGAGAACCTGAGCTGCAAATTTACTTTGAAGTTTCCTTAGGAAAACATGACGTGTAATGATGATATTAATCAAATAGAGTAATGCTACACATTGACTTTATGAGGATACAAAGACTAAAAATATCTTGATGATATGATATTCATACATGCTGCATTACGATCACAACCATAATGAAGGCAAAAGTAATTTCATGTGAGCACTTTCATCTGTCAAGTACAATAGATTTTTTACTGCATACCTCGGGTCTTTAGCGACCCGGGACATCATTCTCTACCCTCTCCCTCCTTCATTTTTTAAAGTTAGACATCAACTTTCTTAGTATTCCTCAATCTATTCATTATAAACAATATAACAAGAAAAAATTTTTAAATATAAAAGAATGCCTGTTTTCTGATTAATTATTTGTAAAAAGTGTATAGGGTCGCTAGAGACCCGAGGTATGTAAATGTGTAAGTGTTTTTTCCTGCGCGACTATATTTGCATATCTGATGACTTAATTTGTGCAATGCATTTTTTTTCCTCAAGGTGGCACTGTTTGGTACACAATGATGACGTGATGTTTCACTCATAATTACCGCAGGCATAAAACAAACGAATATCATCAGCAAAAATTTAACTGGTTTGAATGGCTTTACTGCAGAGCAATTACTATTCACAATGAAATATAAACGTCACTGCCATTTGATGCTGGATGTGGTGAATAAGCTGGCAGTGATCAAAATATTTAATATGAAGTCATTGAAAACGATAGTTTTGAAAATATGGTTGAGATCGTGAATATGAGCCAGATGCTGAATGTACTGTGGAAGTGCGCTCTGACGATGACAGCGATGGTAAAATCATCTGCTCAAATTGAACCCTTTTAAGTTGGGTTAAAATATGCTTTATTTTATTATTCTGTTATTGTTCTTAAAATATCAAGATAATTTTTTGCTTTTGCAGCAGTTAGAGGTCCATCCGTGCTGGATATATATGTCCGGGTCGCTAAAGACCCGAATATGTAATAATGATTGGCCAAACATTCATGCATTTACAGGTGCATCTCAATAAATTAGAATGTCGTGGAAAAATCATCACAATTAAAAGAACCAAAGACTTAAACTACTTCAGTCTGTGTGCATTGAATTTATTTAATACACGAGTTTCACAATTTGAGTTGAATTACTGAAATAAATGAACTTTTCCACGACATTCTAATTTATTGAGATGCACCTGTAAGTGTTAAAAGGACAGTTCACCAAAAAAGTTCACTGTCATTGTTTTCACTTCCTCATGTTGTTGATTATTCTCTTGAAATTGAATGACGTTCAATGATTACATTAGTGGACTTATTTACAACGATTAATTGCCACTTTGAACGATTACGTAATTGTGGCATCCGTAATTGTAATCCCGATTAGAAATTCAATTAATTGTGCAGCCCTACTTTTTGTAGAATCTTTTGTCATACAACCAGACAAAATAAATAAATAAATAATTTAAAAAAAGGTTTCATAATTGTAGTCCATGTGATATGTGCTATATAACTTGTATTAATCTCTTTAATCTCATTTATATTTATTAATCAGTAAATCACAAACAACACAATTTATAACTAAGTGGAAATGCTTTGATTGCTATTTTTTCTTGTATAATTTTCATTAAAGCATCATATTAGTGTGATGTTTTAAAATAATATTTGGCTTAATCTCACTACAGCTGAGCACCATGAGTTTCTACCCAGTGAAACGTGTCAAATGCGAGTGTGGTTGCCTGATCTCCATTAACAGCACTAAAAGCATTAACTTCCTATCTGACAAATTTAAAGGGTGCTTCATTTGTCTTCCAAGAAGCAATTTTGTGTTTTAACCACCTGTAGGAAGCTTTGTGACTCTTTCGCTCTCTACCTTGTGTGTGTGTGTGTGTGTGTGTGTGTGTGTGTGTGCGTGTGTGTGTGTGCATATCTCTCTCACTCTCTCTCTTCAGGGCCTTGTTTGCAGAGAGCAAAAACACAGTGTCCACAGCTATCAGACTCAGAGGTACTGAAACAGGGATGATTTTGTGGTTCGACTTATAAGCCTCGACCGTTTGAATTGCAAGGTTGAAAAAATAATCTCGTTATTAAAATGACAAAGGAACTATTTCCATCTTTTAAAACACACATAACACCTGTGTAATACTGATTTGCATTTACATGAACGGGGAAGGCAGGAAACTGAATGCCCAGGGGCTCTGAAAATTCATGAATTGTTTTATAGATCAGTTGTAATATTTGTAATGACAGACTCATTTGCACTCTTATCCAGAATAGGCTAGAAAATGTGCCCTTCCGGACAGATTTTAATATACTGTGCCTTTCGTCTTGCGCAGTGAGAATCATATTTTACTAAATCAAGACCACAAGATGCTGTTTCAATTGAAAGCTATGCGGAAATGAATGTTTTAAATGACTTTAAAGCTCACATTTTAATGTTTAGTGTAAAATAATGGTAGTGGATGAAAGGCTGTTTTAAAGACAGACAGTCTCATATCCCAACTAATCTAATGCTAAACCCCAACCGCAAAACTTTTCAAAGTGTTTCTATAAAACAATTGGGTTTGGAACCATTTTTGACTCCATTTTCTATCCTTTCAGCGGGAAACCACTAAGAAGGTATGACTAATACAAAACAAAATTGAGTATGACTTTCTGCTGGTTTCCTGTTGAAATGAGCTCCTTGTTTTCTCTGTCCAACGCCTTTCATTTCTATTTCACTTGTAGCTGTCCTGATAAGGTTTAAGTCCCTTTGAATTACCTTCTCTTTTGCTTATGAACGGCATACACACTTGCCGCGCTAAAATTAATTGCTCTCTTGTGCACCGCAGTCAGAGTAACGCATATTTTCATGCCTAATTTTAGGCTCATGAGTCGAGTTGATTTGGCTGAGTGTGTCCTCTAAAAGCCTGAATGTGTAAACACCCAAAATATAGAACATCGATCAGCCTCAACCCCTCAAATAATAACTTGAGTAAATGACCTGCTTCAAAGCTTTTCACCAGAGCATGAACAAGCGCTGAGGGGAGTTTCTCTGAAAGTCAAGCGTGCAATTATAACTTTAAGTCTGTTATTTTGGGTCGATTTTAACCTCAAACACAGCTGCTCGCAGTGAGGACAAAAAAATTTAAAATAAAAGGGATGTTTGTTGAAAACATCTTTTTCTTCTTGCTCTTGCATGTAGAGGAAATGTCTAAAACACTTTCCAGTACAGTATACAAATAAAGCAATAAAGCTAACTTTTTGCATTTAGGAAAAGTCCTAAGCTGGAAGTAATAGGGATTTACTTAATCTACTTTACTCTATCTATCTATCTATCTATCTATCTATCTATCTATCTATCTATCTCTGTCTGTCTGAAAAATCTATCTATCTCTGTCTGTCTGTCTGTCTGTCTATCTCTGTCTGTCTGTCTCTGTCTGTATGTCTGTCTGTCTATGTCTGTCTGTCTGTCTGTCTGTCTATCTCTGTCTGTCTGTCTGTCTGTCTGTCTGTCTATCTATCTCTGTCTGTCTGTCTATCTATCTATCTCTGTCTATCGATCTCTGCCTGTCTGTCTGTCTATCTATAGGCTATGTAGCTGTTGGCTACGTCAATTAAAATTCAATTTAAATTCAGGAATTGAACTGAATTGAAAAGCCATTCTCAATTCAATGAAGAATGTTTTAAATTTTTTAAATTCTGTTAACCACACAAAACATCAAAAGCACTGTTAAGGTTTTTTTTTTAATTTACAAAACAATATATTTCACATTATAGTAAGCAAAAGAAAGACCCAATATTTGTTATGAATTTGTTTCAAAATGTTCCAAATTACATACACTACCATTCAAAATGTTTGGGGTCAGTAAGATTTTTTCGTGTTTTTGAATGAAGCCTCTAATGCTCACCAAGGCTGCATTAATTTGATCAAAAAGACAGTAAAACATCAATATTGTGAAATATTGATACAATTTCATTATTTTCTATTTTAATATATTTTAATATGTATTTTTTTCCTGTGATGGCAAAACTGAATTTCACATGATCCTTTAGGTGTCTGCAGTGTCACATGATTCTTCAGAACTCATTCTAATATGCTGATTTGCTACTCAAGAAACATTTCATATTATCAATCAATATATTATTATCAATGTTGAAAACGTTTATGCTGCTTAATATTTTTGTAGAAATTATTTCCAGGATTCTTCAGAAGAACAGTTTCATCCCTGATGAATAAAAGTATTAGTATCTTCCAAAAAACTTACTGATTCCAAATATATGGACGGTAGTGTTTATCAATGCTATTTAATAATGTAAACCAAGGCATCAGAACGCTCACATCATGCTGAAGCAACATCACGATTAGTGCAGTATTGATGTTTTGCACACCACCCTACTTTTTGCACTTATAGGTTTTGATTACAGCTAATGATAAGCCTCAGAGCGTGGAGTCCATTTTGATGATTATGTTCCAGAGGAGAAAGGTGTGGGGCCCACCTGTTCTAGTGCCGCCGAAACATGATCTCACACTTGTCACAGGACAGCGATCGGGAACTTGCAACGTGTCCTTCCTGATCACAGGAGAACAGAGGACCAGGCATCAAAAGGCTGACAGGTGCCACTTAAACACCAAAGACTGAGCTGAATGAGGGGAAACGTAACAGGCCATTAGTTCACCTACAGATGGGCCCACAAAGGCCAGGGTGTGCTCCTTCATAAAGCTGCCGTGTGCGTATCAGCCCCGATGTGCTGCTGGAAGTCCCTCCACGAAACAGCATCACACAATGGAGAGGCTGGCACTATTATTGTGGTCAGAATAACTCACCAAGCATGCAAACA
Organism: Sinocyclocheilus anshuiensis; assembly: GCF_001515605.1. Taxonomy (NCBI): domain Eukaryota; kingdom Metazoa; phylum Chordata; class Actinopteri; order Cypriniformes; family Cyprinidae; genus Sinocyclocheilus; species Sinocyclocheilus anshuiensis. The sequence continues at coordinate 101,027 of NW_015536509.1, read as the reverse complement.
AACAGACAAATGTGTGTTTAACAGATGCTGGACTCATTGAAACTGTGCACATGCCATGAAATAATACAGAAAAGTTTGTGAATTAAATAAACGGTGGATTATCCGCCTTGTGTGTTGATGACACACACACACTCAAAAACTACAAACAATGAAAATTTGTTATTATGGTGAGAGTCCTTTGAAGATATTAGCAATTAGACCGATGGCAAAAGAGAATGTTTGGGATATTTTCAGCCTGCTCCAAAAATCCTGGATCCGCACCATAACTTTCATTACATTCTGTGAAAAAAAAAGCCTTTATGTGAAAATGATTGCAATATGTTTCATAGTGAGATTAAACCAAACAATTAAGCTATTCTGGATTGGTTTTCACAGAGCCATCTGTTTGGATGTTTCCTCAAACTGGGAGCCTAATCAGCTATTCATATGTAGACTGTCATTGGGCAAAGCAGACCCAAAAAATGAGATGCCTCCAATGAATCGCAATCACAGATTTGTGCCAAGAGTTTTCATGGCGGCCCTGAAAAAAAAAAAAATTCCCCCAGCCAAAATAAAGCGAACACATGTCCAGATTTTATGATCATTATGTTCAGCTACTTAATGAGTTGATCTTTTGGCATTTTCTGCATCACACTGCACTGGCTGATATGCTAGCAGAGAAGGAAGCTAATTATATTGAGAAAATAATCTTATTCTGTAACAAACATGACTGCAACGCAATGTCACATTTGTTTGAATTACACGGAAGGCAGACTCAAAGATTGGAGAGGGCTGAACTGGGACTGACGACTAGCATCGTAAACACAGACGCAGACTACGTAAACATGTCACTAAAATTCAAGGCCGTAAAATGCAACTGAACGCTGTCTTTCTCACAGGAATGCTCGTGTTTACAGCCTTGCATTTTCCACAGTAACAAAGACAAAAATGGAACATACCAAGCAAGCAAAATTCCCTCTTTTTTATCTCCACACACAAAGTGACGCCTTAGCACTTCAGCACAGGTCCCTTCTCACTGACTACGACAAGCTCTTTTCACTTCTTTACAACATACTCCACTTATGCAGATCTTTTTTTGTCATTTTCGCATTTAAATGCATCACTGATAGATTTCCCAAACCACCTAGGCTGATAGCAGATGCCACATTATTTTCCTCGAATCTGTTTTGCAGGTTTGGCCCTCTGGGTCTGTGGAACGAGCAGTGACAACAATAATCATTCTTCCAGCATAATTAACAACACGTCTGTGGGCTTGGAGATCATGACTGCATGGCAATCATTCTGGACTAGAGGTAGAGGCTCTTTTATTCACTGTACACCTCACTGTGGTGCCACACAAGCCTGTAACTACATTGAATAAGAAAAACAAATATGTAAGAAAAAAGCCTGCAACATAAACAAACAAACCAGGGGTTTTCAAACTTTTTAATGCCAAAGTTTCCTGGTTTTGTTTTGGAACCCCATAGGCAGTTATATATTCGATGTAGTTTGAAGTGTGATATTAGAAATTAAATAATTGCCTTTTGTATTGTCATTGTACTAAAAGCAAAATAAATTATTAAAATATGACCTGTAAAATAATAATTTAAATAATTAACAATAATTCTAAATTCTTGGTATAGCACTCTTACAATAAATATTGGCCTTTCATTTTTTTCTCAGAAATTTTCTGTGGACCACCTTGCAGCCCTCGAGGCCCCCTGTGTGTCCCAAACTCTGAATTAGGCTACTGGATTACGTAACATTAACAGTAACAGTGAAAATTGATTTTCTGTGAATAACAACTTCACTTTTAGTCTGTTCCTCACAAAGCTATCAAATGACTGTAAATATATAGTACTGAAGTCATATGACTGCATTAATAATACTTTTATGGTTTTATTTTTATTTTATTTTTTTTAGGAGCAGGATCAGTCATGTCTGGTATCCAGGTAATGGATGCCAAAAGAAATGTGGCGTTTCATGATAGAGAGCAACAGAGAGTCACTGATAGACAGCGTCATTTATGATGTGCAAATAAATTGGTGCTGTGCTACAGTTCCCATGTGAGTGTTTGGACAGTATATTATGTATTTAATATCCACATACGGGAAAATTATATGTGGACATGTCCGTAAAGTCCAAGCAAACAAACCAAGCAGATTTTTTTACCTCATAATGGAAGGAAGTGTGATGAAACAAGCCCACATTTAATGGCCTTATATAATGAGTGTGTGTTTGTGTTTATGATTGTGTAGTTGAGTTGTACATTGACCTGTAGAGCTGTAATGAACAGTAGCCTGAGCCACAGAGCCTGTCTCTTTAGATATGCACACATGATATGCAATTAAAAACTCTATTCACATTCCAGTGAAACTGTCAATCAGAAGCAAATCCTTTGTGACAGTAGCCAGTGAACCGTGCCAGCTAGCCACTGAACAGGAACTCAAACAGTAATGGCTTTTGTTACCAGCAAAACCAAATTTGGATGCAATTAAGTTGACCTTAAATGAGAATATATGGATATTGTGGAGACGAGACAATAATTGGATCTTTCTGTGTTCGTTTTTTCTTTTAGTTTATTAACTGACAATTGGTTTAGCACCTGCTGCTAAGATAACAGTAAGAAGCTACTAGAAATATTAAATGTTCAGACTTAACATACACATAAAAAAAGGTCAATCTTTTGCAAAGTCATCTGCCAAGTTTAGCTGGTGTGGAGACGTCATCAGATGGAAAAGTATGAGGAAAACACTGAGGAAAAAAATGGCATGTTAGTGATGTGCGGCACTTCTTTGTGCTGTTGTGCTTGGAGCTTGACCTAGGCACAACATGAGCAAAGATCACAGCATTTGTCCACCTCTCACATTTATGACACCCTCTGTTTCCACCCATGTGTGGCCAGCCGGTGTAATGTTGACATATGCTGTTGACATAAGAAAAACTCCCAGATATACGTCAGTCGAAGGACATCTCTGTTTAAAGGCGGAGAGCAAGCCATTTTGGGAGTTACAGTACAATGCTTTGAAAACTATTCAGACATGAAGGTGTTAAAGCCCTAAACGCTACACTTAACACCTGTCTAGGCATACTGACATAACTTTTAATAATGCATATAATTCAGCAAAACACAAACCAGGAATACAATTTTTGGCTTTCATGTTTTAAAACTGTATATTTCATAATAATACATGGCACTTAATAAAAAAAGAGTCTGAAAACTCTAAGGTTTTTTAAACAAATGATAAGTGATAACTTTCAGAAAATGTTGATCAACAAATTATATATTGTATGAACTTTTTACTTTATTAATGTAATAGCCTGTTAATTTTGAATGAGGTTTGTGATTTTTCCAACCACGTTAACAAAATTTAGGTTTAAATACCGTTTAAAACCTGCTTTGTTTGATTTAGCAACAAAGCAATGAAAATTTTATATTTAAAAGAAGAAACAAATAAATAAAGATAAATTAATTCAATGGAGAAATACAGAATTTGATGTGTTTAAAACTACCTTTCATGCTAGGTTAATTTTATTTCAGTTTACCAAACATATCTAATAGTTCTCAAATCTTACGATTTGTGCTTCTAATGGTTAAAAATCTGTAAATTTGAAAGTAAAAAAAAGCAGCTGTGGTTGCCAGGTAACAGGAAAAATTTATATTTAATTAACCGATACAATGTTCATACCGACCTAGTGAAGTATTAAAATCTGTTTTATAGCCTACCTTTATAATATACTAACAACCAAAGTTTATCACAAGTAGCTTTTCCACAAGCTGAGATTAATACTAATATATAGAAAGTGCACAGTGTCTTTCACACAAATACCATCCTGGTAACATGATTCGTGGAAAGTGCCACATTATTTATATTTATATGCTACAGTTTGAGCCAAGAACAATAAAACAATTTGGAATTTTTTACACCAAACCATATACCATTATGACATCAGGCGAACGATACAACATCAAATACAAACAGACTGCTGCACGCATTGATTTCCTCTCACATTTAGAAATGTGGTTTGATCAGTGCTCTAAAGGCAGAAGCTGGAGGGGGGCACGAATGAAATACCCACTCAGTCTCACCCTGTAATCACATCACTCTTTCTGAGAAGCAGTGACCTGGTAAACAGAGATCACCCGTGCTAGCTCCTCTCTCCTTCTCTCCGAGTCAAATCAGCTTCTTTCAGTGCTCAGATGATAAGTCCGTTAGCTCCTTTGTTTAAAATGCACATGCGTGTAATGATCATTACAGCTGGAGTAGTAGAAGGACTTTGGGGGGGTTGGGGGAGCCAGAGTTTTAGAGTGGGGTTTGAGTACTGCTCTTGACTAACAAACACAAAAGACAGAGTATTATGTTAGGGTCGACATCCTGGGACCCTCTGACATCCAGGACCACCAAAGATCTCAGTAATTTCTACTTAATTGAAAATGCCTGTGGCTAAGGCACACACACAGCAGACTTTATATTACGGAGCACGGCCCATGACAGCAATACATATCTGAGATATCTAATTTCTCATCCGTTTTTAATGTAATCTCCTTAAGAGCAGGAATGTACTATCATTTTTACAAAGACATCAAAACCACAGACAGAAGATTCAGGAGACTTTTGCCCATAATTGTAATCAAAAGAGTCTGAATTTAATTTTGCAGGTAAAAACTAAAGCCATATGTTTGCTGGGTATTAAAAATGTACGTCAATAAAAATACACAGGTCTGTTCTGCTCACCAACTCTTGGAATATTTGCTGTTGCTTTAAATGCACAGGCAATTCAATCATCTTGTATGAGCCAAATTCATTCATAGTACACTGAAACAAAAAAACTGGTGTAGGATTTACTTCTAAACAATTTTCACTCATAAACTGCAAAAAATAAAAATAAATAAAGAAATTACAAAGAAATTTCAAGTAACAATGAACTAAACATGACATTTTGAAGTAACTGAAATAAAAACTGAAATAGTATTTTCTTGTAGAATGTATTTCATTTGCAACTTCGAAAAAACGTTTTCTACACTGTGAACATCATTCAAACCTTGTAGGTACAAAGCCCAATTATTTAGATTGGACTTCTTCTATCCTAAGACTTGACAGCACACAAGATTGTAGACTGTAAACAAGCAAAATCTGTGAAATCTGGGAACGTGCAAGCTTTCACCATTCCTTAAAACCACATCAACGATGAACTTACAAGACAATGAGTCATGCTTAGTGTTAACAGCTTGCTTGCATTATCTCATTGGCTGTAATAACTTCGAGCCTGCAAATTCCATTAAAGCAGCGACTTGAGCACCAGCTGAAAGTCATTAGGCATGAAATAAATCATTGACTTTGATATAGGTTGGCTTCAGCGGAGTAGTTTTGTTGGCCATTAATGGTCAGGGGCTGCATCTTTGCCGGTTTTCATAATCCCAAACAGTCTGTAATCCAATCCTACCCATGATGCCACACTCTCTCTCTCTCTCTCTAGAGTACTCTTCAAGACCACTCTTGACTTCCTTAACAGCAGCGCTCGTGTATTAAAGCACACATCCGAGGTGCAGATTCAGATTCAAAGAGTCCTCTACAGGGTCTTCAAAATTCAAATTTAATTGCTTTTGCATTTATTTGCTTGCTAAACACTTTCTTAGCAAACTGACACTGTATCTTGTGACAAAAATATCAGAGTAGGTAGAATGATAAGCATAGGGCGATAAGAACCAAACTGTATGGCGCAGGAAGTGTGGAGCATTAGTGTGTTCAAAGTTGCTCAGTTTTTTTCTCCTTGCAGCAATAACTTCAGGCTTGAAACGTGTACCTTTCACAGCACAAAAAGCATCGTGCTAGACAAACACAGACTTTCATGCATTTACACGTTTTGCTGAACTGCAGAAAATCCACAACAAAGTGCACTGCAACTGAACGCTTTTAAACCAGCACATGCCTCCAAGGCTCGGAACTAAATCCATAGCGTATGAATAAAGATACAGTGCTTGTTTTTATATCTTTCTGTCCACATCAAACAGAAAGAGTGTGGACCAGTGCTCTACTTGGCACAAAAGTGGTATTATATAAAACTCTTTCTCTCTCCCATCATCCTCCTCTTTCCTGCTCCATCCTTGTCTAATCATTTACCCATCAATCAATGATCAGATAACCTCTGACGTTTCTTTATTGAATCAGACAGAGGTTGTGTAGGTTTGCTAACTTCACTAAATTGACATCTAGGCTTATGGGACCATGGCCCACAAATACCAAATTCTCAAAAATACAAAAAGAATAATAAGAAGAGATAGAGAAAGAGAGAAGTGTAAAATGGTAAGACTAATGTGAGACGTGAACTCAAAGGAAAAGAGAATATATTATCGCTGTGGCATATTCCATCCCCAGAGTGCAATGCTGGATTAAACTAATGAAACACTCTTGGCAATCACCTCTCCCAAAACTACAGAATAAACCCACAGAGCCTGTTAACAAGAAGGGCTCAAATCTATCTTGCTCTGCCATTTATCTCTCCTTTCCTTTTCCTATATCATCACTCTTTCTAATATAAATAATTTATCAATTATTAATGAGCGCTGCTTTTAGCCTGTGAATGCCAGTTATTGTATTCTTCTTTGTCTTCTGTCTCTCTCTAACACACACACACACACACACACACACCCTCTCTCTTCCCCATCTCTCTTTATCCTGCGCATATGCACTGCACACACACAGTAACAGCACCATCATTAGGAGAAATAGAGGAATACAAACCCCACATATCTCTGTTGTTCCTCAGGGACTCGGAGGATAAATTAATGCCATAGGTATAAAGTATGATGATGTGAACCGCATTAATGAACATACACACTACACACTATATGTTACTATTTGTTATTTGTGCATGTTGTGTAAAGGACAGTTTGTTGATGTCCATGAGTTTGGGGCTGTGATGAAGAGCAGGTGTATTTAAGAAAGCGCGCTACTTTTTGCTACCAACTTAAATGGTGCATTTTATTATTATTTGCATTTTATTTAACGTTACCATCCGCGCGCGGTTTCTATGACAACCCGAAACAGCGTTTTTAAGTTCGCTACGTAAAAGGCACGTGAAAATGCTGATGTGCGCGTTTAAGAGTTAAACATATAAACATTTATAGTGAGGAAAAAAATAACATTTATAGTGAGGAAAAAAATAAACAAATAATAAACAAAGTCACCCGGTTTGGATAAATTTGTGGCCCCGTGCTCAATCGCTCCTACTTTCCCCGACTCTCTGTGACAGTCGAGTAAAGTACAAACTTTGAACAAGTCCTCAACAGTTCCTTCAAGTTCAGCCAGGCAAAAAACAAACAAAACACCTTCATGAATATCCATATCATAAAAGATCATGCATCATAAAATGAAGCTTTACCTTATTACAATACGGAGAGTCCGAATAGTGTGACTGTCCCAGTCGGGAAGGATCTGTTGCTGCTGGTGGTGGAGGTTGTGGATAAAATCTCACGTCCATTTCAATAAAAACATCAACCGGTCCCTATTGCCTTTCCACTAGAAAGCGTGTTCCTCGCTTACTCAGAAATCTCGACGCAAATAAGAGAAGGTGCAAAGTGAAGACTGAAAGAGGCTTTCTATTGCGCCTCACATCCGTTCCGCGGTTTTCGCAAAAACTTTTAAATGAACCTCTACCTCAGTCGACTTACAATAGAGAGATACCGCAGAAAAAACAAGCGCTCAGGTTTGGAGAGAACAAGAGCATCTGGTGAGTCTGTGTTGACTGTTGTGAGTAGAGATGTGTATCTTCTTGGTGCAGCTGTGGCTCAGTGTAACTGCTCTATGGAGAGAAGCGAGCGCTTTGCCAATGTTCACACACAAAAGACTCGCAAGACACGCGGCGGTACCGCTGAGCGGCCACAGGGGGCGCTGCGATGTGCGCTCCCGCTTCAGGATTTGCATCACCTTGCGTAAAATACTGTCTAAACATTAGGTGACGGAAGATTCCGTTTAGCTGTGCCAGTATCACTCTTCAATACGAACATATTTTTGACAGGAGTGTCTTTAGAATTCAAATGTAATGATAAACAAGAGTCTACAGCAGTGGTTCAAACCTGTAGGACTCAGCAAACTTCCAAATTGGGCCCCAAGATGAACTAGATTATTTAAAACAGTCTTTTGTCTTTTAATATTGTTTGACTTCACATGCAGTTTACAAGTTAAACTTTACATTTTAAACACTGAATCCTGCTAAAAATCAGGAAGTAAACCATGTAATCTGGCATCATATTTTTAATTTGTTTTTATTGAAGAACATGCAGTTCTTAAAAGTTATGGAATCATCAGATTAATCACAGTTTTAATGTATCAACACTATGGGCCCTATATCATACACCCGGCGCAATGCGGCGGCAGACGCGACACAAGTGTTTTTTTGCTAGTTTCAGCCCGACGCAGTTGTCATTTTCACATCCTGCACCAAGTTGTTTAAATAGCAAATGCATTTGCGCTCATTTGTGCGCCCATGGGCGTGCTGATCTGAAAACGAGGTGTGTTCAGGCGCATTGTTGACGCGTTGCTATTTTGAGGCAACTGAAATAGACATGGTACACTGTTAGACATTTCTGTAATTTCTACAGTTATTTACTGTATATCACCCAGTATAATACTGCAAATTCCATTTACAGTAAGTAACTGTAATACCCTTTGCATCATGGGAATTTTCTGTGACGTCAAACTCCACATACAGTGACTTACTGTATTTTTTTAAATTGCTGTATACTACTGTATTTGCCGTAATGGCCTCTGTGGCGCCATTCCATTGAGGTTGTTTTATTTTCCTCACTTCTTACATCACAAGTGTTTTTGCTAGTTTCAGCCCGACGCAGTTATCATTTTCACGTTCTGCACCACGTTGTTTAAATAGCAAATGCATTTGCGCCCATTTGTGCGCTCGTGGGCGTGCTGGTCTGAAAATGAGGTGTGTTCAGGTGCATTGCTGGCGCGTTGCTATTTTGAGGCAAGTGAAATAGACTGCGCCATTGACCAACAAAAACCTGGTCTAAAGTCTGGTGCAATATATATATATATTTAATTTAAAGAGCGTTAGTAATATGTGCCTATAGGCGAGTGAACAACGCGAGTACACTTTGCTTATTACACACACAGGGATGCGCAGCACCACACAAACATTATTAAAAATGAAAAATTAAAGGGGTCATATGATGCGATTTCAGATGAGACTCTGATTGGTTTATTGCACGTTATGCCCAAAACATACCCATTACTCATTTAGAGGATAGGGACAACCCTTTTAGACCATGCGCCGGGCGCGCCGACCATTTTTCCCGTCGTTAAACTAGCAAAAGTGGATTTGGACACGCCCTAAGTGAACCTGCGCCGTGCGCTTTAGACCTAGCACTTAGATCGTTAAAATAGGGCCCTATGAGGAGAGTCGAAAAGTAGCCTAAAAACCACTGGTCTAACAGTCTACTGATAGCTGTGGCAATCATAAATAAAGAAAACTGGAAGTGTGTATGTTTAAGATATTAGCCTTTATGAAAGGACGAAGCGGAGTCCAGCCCGGGGTCGTCACATGTGGTTGCCGCAAGCCCGCCGGCTATGCCGTTCTCAAGCCCGCCCGCCACCACTCACTCAAGCCGGCCGCCGCTCACTCTAGGCCTCCGGCCTCTGCTCACTCAAGGCCGCAGTGTGTGACGCTGTTTCGTTGTGGAAACAATAATGTACAGTATGTGGAAAATAATGTTTTTTTAACCTTAAACTGCATAAACACATTTCATTACACCAAATACACAAAATAATGTTATTTTTAGCAACGTCATATGACCCCTTTAAATAACACACAGTTGAGCCCTCCATACGGTCATAAACCTCCACTGGTTTTTCATTTCTCCCTCTCCATTTGCTGCTCCTCCACTCTGCACCGCTCACAAGAAAAATATTAGATGGCATGTTTTGAAAAGTAATTCTTAAAGATTAGGTTTCTGATTTCAATTTTAATTTTAATTTGTAAACAGTATAGCCATATTTCACAAGTAATCTACCCAACACTGACCATAAATTATGTAAATCACTGCTTCACTGCTTTTCCAAGAATCTATTTTCTCAAGGTCTTGGGAAGCTTTTTGACATTTCGCATTGTTTTGTTTTGATATAGATAAGGCAGTTGATTTTCCCTTAATAACCAGTCAAAACATTCATAGACTTTGTAAAAGTTTTTATTTATTTATTATTTTATTAACATATAAATATAAGGCCTTCCACAAATAGAGACAATCAATAATAGGTTCTGAAATCTATCTATCTATCTATCTATCTATCTATCTATCTATCTATCTATCTATAATATATCATCTTTCTTCTCTCACTTTCATTTGTTTGGGAACTACATTATCAAAGCTTGAGAGAAACACAAAAACAATGCCATCCATGAGAGCATAATGTTTTCGGCGGGAAATGAGTAGGCTATGTTTTCCTCAGACAAATGGAAATGAAGGAGGTGCAGGTGGTCCTATTTCTTGTCAATTACATTGGAGAAACTGGCATTATTCATCATTTCTCATCGATGATTATGATGATGATGGTGAGGTTGATGATGATAGGGATACACAGTGCTGCTGTTGGTATAATGTTTTTGGCGACGAAAGTACCAAATCAGAATGTATCATTACAGTGGTCTTTCTGCATCAAAAGCCACAGTAAAAGAAAGTCTGCTTTGGTTCTGTTTGGATACGGCCCGTTGAACATTGAATGCTAGTGCACACAACAGCTCGCTTTTTTGTGGTCAAAGTCATGTCAGCATTTTTTTTTCAAAGGCTGTTAATCTCTGAACAATGTGTGACTGGCAGACAAAACAAAACAAAAAACTAGCTTCATGACATTCTCAGCCAAAAAATCTAACTTTATTCTTTATTATTGAAAAGATTGACTATACAATACCCTGACACATGCTTCCAAGAGACGAAAGTTGAGTTTAACAGTTGCCACTTCTACAACAACACACTGGCCTGCATGAATCTCATATGAAGTTCTGTACATACACAGAACAGGTAGCCTGATGAAAGTGGCAGAGAAATTCAAAGCTGAAGAAATTTTAGAAACCATTAACATTTGAGTTATGCTGACATTTTGTTAAAGAACAATATGGTGAATACATGTACAATGAGGTTTCTATTCCATTAACCTTTGAGTATCAGCTGGCATTTGAAGCATTGTGTTGGCAGACTAGCTCTCAGCTACCACATCATGAGAGAGCTCATAAACAGACTTATTTCAATTGGCTGACACAGTGTTAATTTATCAAATGTAGAACAAGAGGTGAACAATGCAGGACGAGGATATTAGTTGAAGAATTTGTTCAATTTTACTCCCCAAATGCAGCCAAACTATTTGTGGATGAGGCTTTCAGTTGGGAAGGGTGTTTGGTTTGAGGTTGTATCCATGGGGAAGTTCCATTTTAGTCGATATGTTATTTCAACGGATGTACACAGAAAAAAAAATCAATAGGATTTCACAATGTGAAACATCTGATAGTTACAAATATAACCAGCAGTGTTAAACCAACTTCCTCACAGCCGTTCAAGTTCATTAGAGTTCAGCGATTTAGGTGATTTTTTTTTTAAGTGCACGTTCATCAAGAGTCACGTATGCTGGAGTTTGGATTTGAACAGTGGTTGAACAAAGATTCAGATTCTTTTTTATAGTTGCAAATGAGCCTGTTTATATAGTTGTGTGTGTCAGGAGGATTTTGTTTTTCTAATTGTATGAGCAACGGTTACTCTGATAGCCTATTGTTTTGTCTCTTGTGTATTAGAGAGAGTGAGCACATGCCGGTGCTGGATACTTGGAATCATAACTTTACCTCAGAAACAGGCATCGCCTGAATGTCAACTTCCCATCCCCCACCGTATTACCTATTAAGTACATTCAAACAACCCCCTCACACACACACCCTTCCCCCATAGAAATGTACAACCTTCCCCCATGCACTGTGCAGTTTGATTTGTGTGAATATATGTATATTTTCACAAATCTATATCTAGCACACACTGCGCACACACACTTACTGTGGGTTTGTGTGGTTTTTACCTTAAAGAGTTATTTTTACTTGATCGAATCCTTAAAAATGACTCTCAGTATAACCTGAAGTATTCCGCCTGATTCAGTCATATTAAGTAATGTTTTTGGCTCAAATAAAACCAGTTACTTTAAATGTTACTGCATGAAGCACATTTTTTTAGGTTACCTGACAAAATATTTTTGCAGTGTACCTGCTGTCTTAAACTGTACATATAATATCTTCAAGACATAGCCAGATAATCTTTCATAAGTTCATTCATTCGCACACTCACAAAACATTTTTTAATAAATCATAAACATTCACACACTATGCATATCTATTCGATTTTAAGAAGCAGCAGATTTTCAACAAATGCTTTTTATGAAATCTTATTTTTTAAATAGTGAGAAGCAGAGGAAGGTATTAAATATTCATTGGGGCTGCCTGGAAAATGAAAGAAAAACCCTAGAAAGATAAAAATTGTAAAATAAATGATTTCATGAGTCTTGTATCCGTTCTCTGTAAGTGTTTTTTTTTTCTTTTGGAAGTATATACAGATAATAAATATACACATTTTTGATATCTTGACTAGGGATGCTAGTATAAATCCGTAATACATCATTCATATATATATATATATATATATATATATATATATATATGCATAATAATATTATGCATTGCTAATCTTGGCCATTATACCAGGGCATATAGACATAACTTTCAGATTAGAGATTAGCAGTCAATCAATATGTATTTTTTAATGACGACTTCTTAAAATTGAAAAAGTTACCTTTAGTTATCCCCCAATTATGAATATTTGATTAGTTCCATGCTTTATACACTCCACAGACTTTTAAAGTGAGCATCAAGCATTGCTTATGAATTCTTTCAGTGTCTTTGAGCAGAATTAGCAGGATCATCATTTTAGAGCTCAATCAGTGACAGCCAAAATTTCACCATGAAATCAAAGAATGCCCTGCCGCAGAGAAATTATGTAGGGTCATGTTTTCACACTGACAGCATCTTAGTCCAGTGAAACATTGTATGCATCTCACCTGCAAGCTGTGGGTGAGGTATCATCACTGCATCAGGCTGAATACATCATATCATACATTCAAATTTATTCTCTGCTTCATTTTTCTTCTGTTTCACCCTCTTCCTATTTTTGATGAGCTCTGTTACATCAAAAAAATGTATCTAACACCAAATGTAATCATCCCCCACTACTCAACCACCCACACATAAAAACACACTTTCTCTCTCTCTCTCTCTCTCTCACACACACACACACACACACACACACTTGCATGGTGATCTGTCTGTCTTTCAATAGATGAATGTCAAGTAGTGTACATTGAATACATTTGCACTTTCATTGCTCAGGGGCCATTCTGCATTCAGGGTTTCTTCCATTTTCCTTCTCCATAAATCTCATCATTATTTAATGCATTTGTTGCCAGTACATTTTCTTGTAAATTCAGGGATGCATTTACATCATATTGGTCTAAGCTTGATTTGGTCCATTTCCTGAACGCTTTCGTTAACTTGCTGAATATCCTGTTAGTGCTACACCAATTCTCTCTTTCAGACCTGCTAAATGCATATGAGCCTTGCATTGTGTTTGGGGCCGTGGGAGAAATTCCTGACAAAATGATGCATTTTTTTTTTTGTGACGATTAATTTTTGTTTCCAACCCATGACATCAATATCAGTATGTCACCTTTGCATGCAGCCCATGTGTTGTAGATGTATGTATATGTTTGTGTGTGTGTGTGTGTGTGTGTGTGTGTGTGTGTGTGTGTGTGTGTGTGT
>NW_015536509.1:55412-85302 GCF_001515605.1 Sinocyclocheilus anshuiensis | reverse complement strand
TGTGTGTGTGTGTGTGTGTGTGTGTGTGTGTGTGTGTGTGTGCAGTGTGTCAGATAAAAACTGATTGTGCCAGGAATGACAGCCTGTCCAGTTCTCTGTTGATATCAACAATTTCTGACTCCCCTGCTTCTGATTTTCACATCCGTCACCAAGACAACCAGATTATTTTGAATCTATCAGATCAAATTCAATTTTGCTTTTGATTTTGGATCGGGAAGTCTCTTGCCTGTCACATACAGTAGACTGGAGATTCTGCCTGGAGACTTAAGAATTTAACAAGGCTGCTATTTTACACTAAAGTGGGACATTCATTTCTGGGGTCCTCTTGTTTTTCTAAAACCTGAGGTCTGGAACACAGGGTAATATATACAGAGTTAATGGTTTTCTAAAATAATTCAAAACAGCAGGAAGCAAGCGGAATGTGAAGAGTTTGACTTCAGCTATTTAATACGCCATATGTTTGTAATATTTTTGTGATTACTGCAAGGTTCCACTGCATTCCTGTTGTCATGTTTGACTTCATACACTCTCAGAAATAAAGGTACTAAAGTTGTCAGTGGAGCGGTACCTTTACAAAAGGTACACTTTTGTAACTAAAAGGTACAAAAGTGTAACTTTTGAAAAGGTACTGCCCCAGTGACAGCTGTTGTACCTTTATTTCTGAGAGTGTATTAATACATGTTGTTCAGATGTCACTTTAAAGCTCATGAGACTTTGTGCCATGGCATTATGTCACTGACAGTTTTTGGTGATTGACTTATGTGTGCACAGCTGTCTGCACAAACTGCATTGTGTGTATAAGTGAGTGGATGTGAGTACATGTTTGTCTGTGTTTCTGTTTAAGAACGTCCTATTCCTGTGTCAGAAATTCAATATACAATTTGATATGACAGCAAATTAAATGAATTTTAATATAATATAATATAATATAATATAATATAACATTTCTTTATTAATGCCAATATAAAATGTCATATGTTATGTTATGTTATGTTATGTTATGTTGTTACGTTACGTTACGTTACGTTATGGACAGAGACACTTTAATTGGGTTTTATTTCGAGTTTTGAATGCGTTATAGAGACATTCTCAAAAGCCTTGCAGTGTTGATATTATATTATATTATATTATATTATATTATATTATATTATATTATATAAATTTGCTGCCATTTCAAAGTTAAATTAAGATGTATTTTAATATATGCTATTATATAACCCAGGACATATTACACTAAAAATCATACATTATTCTAAACATTGCTATATCCACCTTATTTTTAACATAAGGGGGATGCGGCCATTTGTTATTTGAATGTGCAAAGGCTTATTTTAAGCTGTACAAAAATAATAATTTTTGATATTGGAAACAGGTATTTCCTATCATTGTCAGACTTTTGTACCTGTTTTCCCCCCATAGTCCTTCCGGTGTCTCCTTAGTTGGTTATGTTCCTGTCCTCGTTTAAGAAATTCAATATACAATTTGATATGACAGCAAATTAAATGAATTTTAATATAATATAATATAATATAATATAATATAACATTTCTTTATTAATGCCAATATAAAATGTCATATGTTATGTTATGTTATGTTATGTTATGTTGTTACGTTACGTTACGTTACGTTGCGTTATGTTATGTTATGTTATGTTATGTTATGTTATATGTTGTTACGTTACGTTACGTTATGTTATGTTATGTTATGTTATGTTACGTTATATGGACCCTTTTCACAGACTGTGATGATGTTTCCACAGTTATTGACATCATAAATCAAATTATTTAAATTTTTTACAAATGTTATGTATATTTATAACATATTATTTGTATTAATATATAATATGTAATATAACTTATTACCTTGGCATTAAATTACAGAAAACTAGTTAATGCTTTTGTGTGACTGTTTGTAATAAAACTGCAAATTTGACATCTTTCTCTCTTCTACCACCGTAATCAATCTTTCAATATTTCCTCATTTGTAAAGTCATAGTAATGCTACTATGGATTTTTTTTGGGCAAGCAAATGGGCAAGCAAAAAAATATATATATCTGTTGTAGTTTCCATTCAGGTGGTCCTTCCTGTGTCTCCTTATTTGGTTATATTAATTTCCTCGTTTAGTTTGATTAGGTTCCATTGTTGTCACCTGTGTTCCCCTGATTGCCCTGTGTTTATAAGTCCTAGTGTGTGCAATTAGTGTTTGTCGGGTCTACCAGTGATGTATGTGTGTCTACCTCCTGTTCCCTATGTTGGATTTACTGGATTTACCCCCTGTGTTGGATTAATAAAGACTCTTTCGTTTATCCACGGCTCCGTGTTCCTTCCGGCAGCGTAATGTGACAGAAGACTCGACCTAAAACCGTTTAAATTGCGTGTTTCCCCTCCGTTTTGTTTCTCGTTTTTCTCTCAGTGTTTTTGTTTCCGTGGTGTGCCCTAATGGATCCCCCTCCTTCACCCCAAATTCCTCCTCCTCCTGCTGGAGCAGGGGGAGCGCTCGCTCGACGGTCATACCAGACTGTTTCTGGCGATTGCCCATCTCACCACCTATCCGGACGACGCGCTCTGCGCGTTCTATGACGCCAGTCTCAACCCCGCGTGCAGAGCACCGTCGTCTGAAGATGGCCCTCGAGCGGAATTCGCCGCATTTGTGGAGTGGACACTGGCGAGACATAGATCCCCGGTCACCGTCTGTCCCGAGGGGGATCTCGCCGGTGCCACTCCAGACACAGAGCCCAGCCCACCATCTCCCCGCTGTGCGGAGCTAAAGCCAGAGCCCACCGATGACAGAGAGCCCATTCCCGCCGTGATCTACGAGCCAGCCTAATGCCGCTCCTCCGGCTGCACCTTGTCGTTCCGTCCTACCGGCTCCATTGGGCTCCTTCCTCCCGCCAGCTCCACCTTGGTCCTCAGTCGCTCCGGCTCCACTGCGGATCTCTGGCTCTCCGCCTTGGTCGCCAGAGCCCTCGGCTCCACCCTGGCCCACCGGATCCTCGGCATCCCCCTGGCTCGTTGGCTCTCCGTCTCCGCCTCGGGCTCCTCCCCCACCTGCTCCGCCGCCGTTGGTCGGCCCCCTGGAGTCGGCGGCCATTCCTCCATGGCTCCTCCCTCCGTCGGCTCCACCGCGGGCCGTCATTATGGCTGTGGCCTGGGTCCAGCTGAATTCCTTCTGCTCCAAGCCCGTCCTGTCTCCTCCCTGGCTCCTCCCTCCATCGTCTCCTCCCTGGACTCTGTCTGCCGGCCCCCTCCCGGGTGTCCGTCCTCCTCCTGAGCCTCCTCCCAAGCTCCCACCTATACCTCCCTCTGTTGTTACGGTGCGAGGACGCACCTTCCGGGAGGGGGGCGATATGTCAGACTTTTGTACCTGTTTTGCCTCTGTAGTCCTTCCGGTGTCTCCTTATTTGGTTATGTTCCTGTCCTTGTTTAGTTTGATTAGGTTCCATTGTTGTCACCTGTTTTCCCCTGATTGCCCTGTGTTTATAAGTCCTAGTCTGTGCAGTTAGTGTTTGTCAGGTCTACCAGTGATGTACGTGTGTCTACCTCCTGTTCCCTATGTTGGATTTACCCCCTGTGTTGGATAAATAAAGACTCTTTCGTTTATCCACGGCTCCGTGTTCCTTCCGGCAGCGTAACGTGACAGTCATATTATTTTAATGCATTGTTATAATTGCAAACACACCGGTTTACCATTATAGTTTTACAATTCAATACAGTTTGCTCTTCTAGTTATAGAAGTCCTATTGCGTCTAATGAATCAGAAGTCTCACACATTTACAGAAAATAGCTGCATTGCACAATAAGGTGGAGAGAGGCTTGAGTTCTTTACGTATAGCAACAGCAGCTTCACACATTAAAACCCAAACCCAACAGAGCACCCTATGCTTTCTAACTAGAGCTGAAGTTTGTCATTGGTTCATTAGTTCTTATTAGAGAGAGCGCATTATCAGCCATCGCTCTCCCTGGTAGGTCCTTACTCATATGTATTCATAAAAAGCCCTGAATATGTCAACATAACTAAGCTAATTTGGTATTCTTGATGTGATCTATGTTTTTTTCTAAAGATATCTCACAATGAAAAGACAAAAGTATGCATGAGGTGTGGGTTTAGCAAGTATTGATGTATTATAGCCAGTGTTTGAATTATACATTGCAGAGGGAGGGGGAGGGGGAGCGCGGCCTCATCAGCAGTTTGTTCCACTGGATTTCATTCCATTCTCTACAGACTGATTTGACCCCATTGTCACACTCACACACATACACACACACAATAAAATGAACATAGCAAACACAAACCCACATTTACACCACAAACATCAGACCGCACCTCATATAGTCATGCATGCTCAAACACACACATACATACACACGCAGTGTAAAATTATTGTACTACACACATGTAGACACACAAATAAACGAACATGGTACACACCACACCACACACACACTCAACGCTTGAGCGCTCTAACACAATGACACAATGAGATTGATTCAGCCTCTTAAAGCGGGCACATCATCATTAAATTTAAGTAATGTCACAGGGACTCATGGAAAATAGATTCTCTCTCACATCCTCTCTTCATCATTCACAGTCTCAAACCAAATACATTCCAGTCCTCTCGGTGGGCTCCTCCTCATCTTCAACTGGAAAACCTTCCCAGTGAAGCATACAATTTAGTGTAATGTGAAGTCAAATTCAGAAAGGGGAAATTTAATAAAATGGGCCTTTTCTTTGATAAACAGATTTTTGTAAAATTTGAAATGTTCTGTCAGAAAAATAAAGTGTTTCTAAATGGCACTGAGCTATCTCACGCTAAATTTAGACATTTGAATAAATGCTGGGATGTAATTATGCCTCCATAAGGTTTTAGGGTTGATGGTAGGAGGGTTGACAGTTTAACAGTTTAATTTGACATTACAATCCTTGTAGTTAGCAGCACCATAAACTACAAGGTGTTCCAAAGAACTTCATGCTGAAATTTTTACAAATATCTATTTTTCAATCATCACTTGTTTACTACATGAAAGCATGTTAATAGTGTTGACATTTTAAGATCACCACCTACTTAAAATGGAGAAAATATGATGATAACAGGCTTGACACATAACCTTTTCTCATTTTCACTGAAATACCTCTTTAAAAAAACTGTAAAATGTTTAGTCTACTATGTTTTGAATATATTGTCTGTATTGACACATAGCAGAAATTGTTTCATTTGCCACTTTTTACACATATATGAGGGAAACAGGTGGCACCGATTTTGTAGAATTGCCCAAATAATGATAGATAATTGCCTGCAAAAAAACGAAACTAAAAAGTACTCCACAAGAATTTATGTAGAGGTCTAAAATACTAGATAGATGTTATGAGACTCTTAGGCAACCATGTGAGGTCATTTTACAATAAGATATCAAAGGGTAGATGTTTAGAAAAACTACAGTCCAGTTTAAACGCTAAACTCACTGTCTACAGAAAATCTGATATTATGCTATAGAAGGTGAGGCAATTCAATAAAGTTTATGCGAGTACTTAGATCCAGCATGCTGTGATAACTGATGATGTGATCATGCACAGGCAAAAAAATTAAAAAAATTAATAAATAAAAATGTTATTTGTTTATCGATGTTCACACACATCCATCTGGTCATGAAACAATTACAATATGCGTTCCAGATTCCACTGTTTTATCAAAGCCATATATAAACTATACCCTGAACTGACAGGTAAGTCCAATTACGATCAAAGTAGAGTTAATCTAACTACAATGTACAGAAACACAATTCAGGTAAGAAGAACAGCAAATAATAAGCATATGGACATGGAATTATGCTCAGAACAAGGGAAATCTTGAAGATGCACACATGCAAGGTTTCACAAAGAACAAGGAGGTAACTAATTAAACACAACAAGGAACATCTGTAACCAATACCTGAAACCATCAAACCATACAGCTCATGGCCTTGATGACCTCTGAAGTCAGACTTGAATTTACCCCAGGGCCGGCTCCAGAAGCCAGTCTCTCACCATAACAAGACCTGCCTCTAGGCCAAGGACAGTCTGGGTGGTCACGATGGATGCCGTTAAAATAGTCTAGGATGTCTGGGCCACATGATCTTTACTACTGTGGTCAGCTTGATGTGACATTTTCTTGTGGATGGACAGAAATCCAGGGCCATTGACAATCCAGCAAACCTCCATCCAAACTTAACTAAAATTCAAGTCCAACGTCACTGGCCAGTTTTATGCATTTTGGGGAGGTCTGCCTGGAAACAAAGTTGTGTTTACCAGGTCCCAAGCTGCTACAATGACCTTAACAGGAAGAACTTGTTACTGGATTTGTTTTAAGTTTAAAGAGTTTTGTTTGAGGCACTTATTAGTTGAAACCAATATCTTTAACTCCATGATGCCAAAAAAGATCAGAAACACAATCAAGGCAAAAAAAAGTTGAGAAATATATGTAATGCAGAATGTAAATAGCCTACACAAAGATGCAATTATACTTAAAACAGGAAAAGGCTCAGTGATGCAGCGATAACACATAAGACAAACAGCATGAAGACTAAAGTAATAAAGCATAACAAGAAACAGGTGTGGCCAGTACCAGAAATAATGACAACATATAACCAATTTCAATTTAGTTGAGCATGCTATCACTGCGGCACATTTTCTTTCCACTCACCAAAAATATGTGTGTAATTATAAAGTAAAAAATCTCAGATTTAATTCAACCACATGGAATCATACTTCAACAGACTAGCTACTCTGTTCTTAGTGGTTTCTAGGTCTTGGTGCTAAAACATTATCTTAGTTAAATTCTGAACTGACTTACTTTAGTCATACTGCACATAAGGTCCTCATCAAGATCAACTCACGTTCCTTAAGTAAAGAAGTCAATAGTTTGAGAATTACATTTGGAGTATTACTGTAAATATAATAAACTTTACACTTTAGACTCTTGTCTCTCAAATCCATTTTAGAAATGCTTTTTATTTTCAAATACATGTCTTGACATTTTTTTTCCATGCATTTTGTCATGAATGTTTAAAGAACTCAGCTTTAAACTCAGCTTCAGCATTCTCTCCATACTATCAATATAGTGCTGAAAAAACAATTGCCTCATGTCTCTGGAATGCACAAATGTGCTCTGTGGCTCTATCGACAATGCAAAGAAAATATGCCATGAAAATTACATCAACAAAACCACTGCATTTTCTGCATTGCATATACATATAGAATGTAAAACACGTACAGGTATTGATTTGGCATCTCTCTATTAGTGCTATTGGATCTTAGCGCTGTGACTTTGCTGCAGACTGAAATTGAACTGCTGGTTTTGTCTGGCCAGAGGAGAACTGGCCCCCCGACTGAGCCTGGTTTCTCCCAAGGTTTTTTCTCCATTCTGTCACCGATGGAGTTTTGGTTCCTTGCCGCTGTCGCCTCTGGCTTGCTTAGTTGGGGACACTTCATTTCCAGCTATATCGTTGACTTGATTGCAAATGATTGCAAAGATACTATTCAAACTGAACTGAGCTGGATGATGACATCACTGAATTCAATGATGAACTGCCTTTAACTGAAAAATTAGTGTTTACTATTGTCATTTTGCATTATTGACACACTATTTTCCTAATTAATGCTATTCAGTTGCTTTGACACAATCTGTATTGTTAAAAGCGCTATATAAATAAAGATGACTTGACATTTGCTGAGAAGAATCTTGTTTTGAGCTACTCTTCAAACGGCACATTTGTGTAAGAAAACAGTCTTGTGGATTTGATCTGCGTTCCATCAAACTGTTACTCTAGTGCTGTATGTAACTCAGCACTTGAAAATGGGTAAACATTTACATGCATTTACGTGCCATTGGCTCTCACGTGTCACATGACCAAGCCTGAATGTATCTTTTTGAATGCAACTATAGCACTATATTGTTCTAATTTCAATTTTTCAATTCAAATCAGCTTTACTGGCATGACAAATTGTACATTGTATTGCCAAAGCATTTATATGAGCAAGAAAAACAAAGAATAGGGAAATAAAAATGAACAAAAAATAATGGATTGTATGATGAACAGGTGTAGAAAAACAATACTACAGTAATACAGTATGTACAATGAGTGGTGTGTGTTTACATATCAGTGTACAAGAGTTTGAGTTCATGTGTCTTTGTGTGTGTGTGTGTGTGTGTGTGTGTGTGTATGTGTGTGTGTGTGTGTGTGTGTGTGTGTGTGTGTGTGTGAGTACATGGGCGCAGTATTGTCGATTCTACACTGGTCAACGTTTCCCTCTTTTTGTGGCAGACATTAATGTACCTTGCCGCTAGTAAAATGCAGTCTATTTTTTCACCAAGCAGATATTGAACTTGTGCATCGTTCTCCAGCTTTTTGAAGTTGGGACAAATAATATCAAATTTGGAAAAGAACGGTTTTCAAATGTCATTATAGTTAGAGCAGGTGGTTATGAAATGTAGCTCTGTTTCTATTTCTCCTTGGTTACAGTACAGGCATAACCTGCTCTCTCTGGGCAGCCATGCTCTGTCTGTATCTGCCTCTCTCTATAGCCTGTGGTCGCTGAGTCTGTACCTTGTCATGTTTTTTCTCAGTTTGTGATCTCTGACTGTGCTCAGATATTCTGCAGTTGTGAATTCTCTCTTTAGGGCCAAATAGCATTGCAGTTTACTTTGATTTTGTGTAGTTTCATTCCAATAAGCTAGGTATTTTGTTTTTGTCCAAGAATCATTTGGTTGGGTCGAATTCTGTGGATGAAGGTGTCAGTGTCCTGAGGCTGGTTATTGTTAGTCGTGTTTGTCTGATTAGTCTGTTTGTGGAGCCTCAGGACCAGCTGAATGAGGGGGCTCTTTTCAGCATTCATTTCATTGTTTTTAAGGGCTTTAACATGATAAGAGTTGGGGTCACTCAATGTTAGATGCATCCAAAATGTAATGGCTCTTTTTTCAATGTGGAGTAATAGAGGGTATTGGCCTAATAACAAAATTCTGTGTGCAGGGCTTCAGTTGGATTTTTGTCCCTATATTGCTCTATATCTCTTGACTATTCTTTTTTTTACTAATTCCCAATAGTTTTTTTTAATTAAACAAATTCTATACTCAATATTTCCTGAATATTCATTTTTATTACTACTAGTTCTTTATGTATGTTTTTGTAGTATGTAGTATGTTTTTTTAATGAAACAAAGAGCAATTTTTAGTGAATGACAACCTCAGTTTCTTGCTGTTTCTTACAACAACAACAAAAAACAACAACAACAACAAATCTATCATTTGGTTTAAGAAGATTTGGAATGTGCCATATGGACTACTTTATGTTTTTTAATTGGTATACCATATGCTCAGTACTCACGCACATGTTGCATTATGTGTTAGATATAAAATTTATACCTAACCCAAACTGAAGACAGATAGAAGTCTTTCACTTTGGCCCTGCTTCTGCTTTAATGTGAGGTGAGTCTTGCTCCTAAAACCAAGAGTATATAAAATAATGTTGGTATAATACTGGCATAATACTGAAAGAACCATCTGTTCTTTTAAATCTCAGCTCCCACACTTCACACAACAAATACATATCTAATTACTGTACGACTTACAAAGTTACAATGGCACACTTACAAATAACTAATTCTAGCACGTATTCAATGTGTAAACCTATTTCAAGTTGATCAGATTTTCATTATGGGGAGGAATGGAGTTTTATTTGTGAAGAATAACCGGCTGCTGAATTATTGTCAGAGTAATTGGGTGTCACACTTTTAACATTGTTCACGAACAAATAGTGGCAACTCATTCTGTGTGTGTTATTTTCGTTTCTGCCCAAAAGCCCTATCTCACTGACATTTATGTGTGACCTGGATGCTAATAGACAGCAAAATTGTTTACCCAGGATGCAACTGGAAAACATGTTTGAGAAAGATGAATCCATTGATGTTTGTTTTATACCCAAAGAGTATGTAAACAGAAAATGTGGCATGTTATTAAGCAGGAGAACTTGGTAATTTCCTTTGCAACAACATCTCATAAACTATTCTGACAGACTAATAAACTATATGAAGCTGCTGTGGAGAAGAAAAAAAGGGGAAAAAACACAGGCTTTGAATCTTACAGCCATACAAAGGGGAAAACGCAAAAGAAAACATCAATCATGGGGATTATTATTTCAGTTGCCATGGAAACATCCCTCCAAACCCAATATCTCCATGTCTCCACTGCTTATTATCATCTGGTTTGATTGTACATCATTGAAACTATAGTGATTACACTCTTAGGATGAAAAAATGCGCGCTGTCATGGCAACACAGTACAATGTTCTTAATCATTTCACCTCCTCAATCTGAAATGTAATAGGCTGTCAGCCATAATGGCTTGTGAAGGATGCTTCTGTGAAATGGTTATCTTCTTAACTATCTTGCAAAATTATTCCTCCTGTCCTGGAGACAGCGAAGACACTACAGGGCAGCTTTTATATATGCAGTACTGCTCTATATCTCCTGACTATTCATTTTATTACAAATAGTTCTTAATGGCTCATGTGTTGCAAATGCACTACTTCACCTCAGATTGTGGATGTTTCACTACTAACTAAACCATATTTACAGATTTTTAAAAATGTTTACACACACAAAACTGACACAGTAACACTTTTAAATGTTTAAAATGATGTGCACTATATACAATAATAAAATACAATGAAATATCCAAACCTATTCCTGTAAAAGATGACATCCATATCAATCAGAACAAAATAAACTACAATTTTTTACATTTTAGCAATAGTAATTGTGATGCTACTGTGAAAAAATAATGAAAATATGAACAATTTTAAGATTATTATTTTATCAAACAGATCCATTCATTATACTATGGGAGCTGTTGAATTTTAGCACTGGAACACTGTATTGACTAAACAGCATCCAGGACCACAACTATCCATTTAAAAAAAAACATAAAGTCGGCAGAAACCAAGCTTTAACAAACATGCAAGGAGCTGCAGTCATATATTCGCTGGTAACAGAACAACTGGACATTAATAGCCAATATGATGAATTGCAGTAGAGGTGTGCTGAGAACTATTTTCTCATCAATAGGGCAGCCACATGCTCTCACTTTTATTGACCATCTAAACAAACACACAGGTTCATGTGATGCACTTAGTTTTTATTGTGAGAGGTCGATATTTATTTATATTTCTCATAACAAAAAGAGGCAATTCTACTTGTATAAATTGTCTAGCTTCAGGCTTCTGTATCACTGCAGTTGTATTGCATAAATTAGATATGAGTATACAAAGAGAAAACTGAAACAAGAGGAGAGGAGAGGAGAAGAGAAGAGAAGAGAAGAGAAGAGAAGAGAAGAGAAGAGACTGACATTCATTTTCTTTTAATTATGACAGACATAAATTAAGAGACTGACATTCATTTTCTTTTAATTATGACAGACATAAATTAAGAGACTGACATTCATTTTCTTTTAATTATGACAGACATAAATTAAGAGACTGACATTCATTTTCTTTTAATTATGACAGACATAAATTAAGAGACTGACATTCATTTTCTTTTAATTATGACAGACATAAATTGCCAGTGGCAAGAATGTCCTCATAAGTCAGGGGTTCTGTATTTAAAAACATTAAATAAACTAAGAGCACTCCCACAATACCGAGCGTTAGAAGTAAGTCATTGCTAAGCCACAGAAGCACTCAAATTGCCATATCACCATTTCGTAGAGAAGTGTAAAAACAGAATTGCAAGACATTTACAAATTTTAATAAGTTCAGGAACTATATTTTTCATCATTAACAGATCAAGTGAGAAATGTTTCCCTCAGGATACACAACAGCTTCTGTGTTTACTTGAGATTGAAGTCTCTGCAGAGCAAAAGTGGGCGTTTCTGAATTTGTGGGTGTTTTCAAACTGCAGGGTGTTTCTCAATCATGCAATCAAAATGATCCCCCTTACCTAACCCCA
The DNA here is from genome assembly GCF_001515605.1 of Sinocyclocheilus anshuiensis. Lineage (NCBI taxonomy): Eukaryota > Metazoa > Chordata > Actinopteri > Cypriniformes > Cyprinidae > Sinocyclocheilus > Sinocyclocheilus anshuiensis. Next base: position 73,325 of record NW_015536509.1, on the reverse strand, counting down.
CCCCTAAACCTACCGTCACTATGACATCAGCCAATCAGGAAACATGGTCTAAAAACGCCCCAATATGGTAACTCCCATTACTTTCCTGCAGAGACCTATACTTGGTTTACTTTGTGACATGCATTTAAAATGAGTTCACAACATCATCTTTCTCTAAACCAGTTTCCACTATAACATAACAGAACAGTTAAATGAACTGGTGGTGGTGTAGGGGATTTTTACGTGATTTTTTTCCTGCAGGTTATATCATTATGCCAGTAGGTGGAGACAAGTGATCATCTTTATGAGTCAATGAATCATTCATTCAACTGATTCATTCAACCACACAAGCTGATCCAGGACCTAAACACAATGGTTCATTGTGATCTATAGCACTGCTATAGCACTCAGGATTGGTTTTGCAAACAATATTTGGGTGTCAGCTCTTTGTGTACCGATTTGGACTGAACTAGCTATTAGGGACTTTAAGCAACAATATAGCTGATGGAACAGAAATGGCGACCAGAAGTAAACTGTTAGCTGCCATAGCCAAAGAATGCAAAAATCACTTAATAATAAGGAGGACGGTGTAATGAATCATTTAATCATTTGGCAAAGTACAATTGCCATTCCATTAGCAGCTGCTGCTTAAAGCCTCTATTGGCTACACTATGGAAGGTCATGTGATATAAATGTGAATCACATAATATATTTATGGGTAAGAAAACAGAATCAATATACTAAATTAAGGTAGGTGATGAAATGAATATATAAGACCATAATTAACCATAATTACCATTATGTATATAATTAATTAATCGATTAATTTAGGTTTGATCCTTACCTTACGCTGCCCTTTTTTCCTCAAATGGCAGAAAGGTGGAGCAGGCAGAGGGAGAATCTGTTCACCACAAGAAAACAAGCTTCTGAACTTATGGTAGTCAACAAAGGTTGTAATAAATTAGGAGAAGTGAGGTGGAAAAAATATTGCACCAGAATCAGAAAGTCCAGAGACTGGATTATGACTTGTGAAAATGGGTCAGTATTTTGCTCCGTATTTTTTATCAAGGTTATGTGAGGAAAAAAATGTGACTAAAATCTATATCACATTCAAACTGCTATAAATAGGCCTATCAGCGGTACTCAGTTGGTGGCCTCCTTCTAAATGTTATCACTTAATGTGTCTTGATATGGATATGTCTTCATTTTTAAATATATGTTTTCAACACAGCAAATATACATTACATTTTCAGTTTCAGCATTTTCACTCTGCCTATAATATAGCCATAAACACTGGCTGTATTAAAAGGAACACATAAAAGACAGGGGGGAAACAGAATGGTGACTTCATGTGAATGTAATATGTTTAAAGAGGAAAAAGTACATCAGCAGTATAATCAATAGCACATGAATGAAGCTTCCCCATAATCCAAATGGCAATCATCCACATTCCCTCTTCAAAACTCAACCACAAAATTGGATTTGAGAAATTCTCGAACGGTCGCTTCATTACTTCATCAGGATTTATTTTGGCATTGTATTTGACTTTTTAATTGATTTCTGTCTTGATGGTGTGCTGTTTATAACCATGAAATGGTTTTTTTCTCTATTTAAATTCTTCCAGTAAACAAGAAGGAGTTATTTTCAACTTTCCGAGCTCTTGAAAAAGCAACAGAACATAATGTCTGTGGGCCCCGGGATCCTGCAGTTATGAATGTTAAGTGTACTTGGCCTTGATAGTATCAGTCATATTTTTGAAGGCAACTTAATTCTGTTCTCAATTTAGACAAAAATCGGCAACTACCACAGCATTTACTTTACTTTCTACATCCAAGAAGGCTCGGATTAGCTATTAACAGTCTAGTGCTATAGTTTTGCACTTATTGATTGTGGTTTAACAGGCATGAATAAGTTCACGAAACAGTCGTTTATAAATGCTATTCCAGTGTACCAGTGTTGTAGCTTTATTCTGGATCTTCTGTGCTAAAAGATGAGATAGAGAAGCTAGGATGAACTGTGAAACTCATCCTCCTCTCAATCTATTCCATCTGTCAGTACCAATGAATTGTAGTTTGAATTTTCATGTTGGCAGCAGTCATGTCATTACAGAGAGCTCTGAATTGTCGAACGCCCTGGGCGAAATTTCATGGCTGTTAAAACTAGTCTGCGTATTAACCTCCTTTACTGAAGTCACCACTTTCAACTCACACATCTCACTACAGTAAATCTTCAAAGAATTAAGAGTGATGTTCAAACGCTGAGATTTCAGACTGATTGTTGCTTAGATTCAGAGCGAAGGAGAACAATAAAAAAAGAGAAGGAGCTGGGTGGATCTGTGCATCTAGTCGACAGGCTAATTTCGGTTTGTCATTCTTTCTTTTTTTCCTCGTTCTTTCTTCTCAGACAACACATTTAGACAAAAAATTGAGATAGATGTTTCCTGTGCGGCGCTTGAACCCCAGACAGGGATTTTATTTGAACGATCCACCTTCATCGGTACATATATTGTTTGCTGAGTCTTGGGTTAAGATGGGCTCCTCAGTTTGTTGTGTCGTGTTTTTTGGAGAGGAACAGCTATAATGCAGTCCTTGTCCCTGAAATAGGATACACTGGCTGTACGTGTCAGAGATTTCAAATTCACGAATCGGTTTGTTCTTTGATCAATGACGCTAACCTCCCTGTGCAGCCTCCAGGTGTGTTCAAATGAGGTGCATTCCACCTTGGTTCTCTGAATAAAAAAGCAATCCTCCCTGTCACTCTTTTTCATTAGAGTGCATCGTGGCACTAAAAGAGAATATTCTGAGTTTGGTGGAAGATGTAAGGAATAAAGATGACTACATGGCAAAGAGTTGATGTTTTATTAATACAGCACTCTCAATATGATAAAAATTCTGCTTTTTTTTTCTCTCGAAAAGGAAGGGCCATGTGAAGTTAGAATTTGCATTGATAAATAATTAATTGCATTTAGAGGTAATGAGGATGCATGCTCACTTCTGCTGTGCTTCTTTCTTGACTCCTCATTCGAAGGGTTAAAACCGGCAGCACATTGAACCTGCATTAGCTACTGCCAGTCATCGTGCAGATTAGCTCCTTAAGGCCATACGAACACAGCATAACATTAATGTTGTGAAAGCAGTTTTTAGCTACATCTGTTGGTGATGTCAGTGATAAAGGATGCAACTGCCAATGTCTGTAAAGATGTTTATATATGGCGATGTTTTGAAACAAATCAAGGGAAATGGTAATGTCATGTTATTATTTAAATGGTATTATTTTATAAGTACCAGAATTTTCTTTCCATCTCTCCAATAAAAAAAAGCATATTACTGAAAAGTTTTAGATAAAGTAAATTGTAATTTTATTTTTATTATATTTTTATTCTTATTTTTCTATATCAGGTACAGTATCTATTTTCTATGACTGTATCATTGTGCTCTCCAATTAAAAAAAATTATGCAAAACATTATTTCAAATTTTGGTAACACTTTACTTATAGCCTTTATGTAAGCTACTGCATTACAAAGGTATTCATAATGTACGTTATGGTGCATTATATATTTTTTTCATAAATAATTGTTAAAATGCATTATAATATTTGCAGATTCCTTGCTGCATCTGAAATTGGTTGTTTGTAATGTGTTTTACTGCATTATACTTTCTAAACGTGTGAATAGATAAGATGATGTTATGATAAGTGATGATGTTACTGACCATTTCCTTGTATCGTACGCTAATTATGTCTCTATTTGTTTCTCTGTTTTTGCCACGGGAGGATTTACACAAGCTTCAGTCTGGATCCAGAACACCTGAGAAGAGATGATGCCAACCCCTCAGAGGACCTCAGATGATGCCAACCCTGAAACAACATACAGAACTACCCCATTTAATCTATAAGTTTGATTGCATCATATAATAATTGCTGTTAATAGTGTTCATCGTCTGTTTGATTACGTCTTTAATTGATTTTTCCGATTTGTATCATGAAAAGCGCTATACAAATAAACTTGAATTTAATTGAATTTAATAAGAATCATAATGCATTGTAACTGTGGTTATAATTATTTATGAGATCATACAATACATTATAAAGTGTGTTACCAGGCATAATCAATGCATGAAAAAGACTTTTATAATGCATTATATATGAAGGCTCCAAGTAAAGTGTTACCCCATATCCTCTATATGAATAAGTGTAAATCATACATAATGAATGAATTTCCTTGCACCTAGAACATGTTTTTATTTTTTATTGTCAAAGTGTCATCTTAGAAATTAGTCTATTTGGACTGAGTTTAACAGTTTTTTTCTTCAAAAATCATAGCCTACTCTGTCTTTTTACAAATAGTCAAAGCACTAGAGTACTAGCACAGGAGGAGAGGAAATATACTGTCCAAACACATCCTAAACGATCATTGTGAAATATCTGAGGTCTGTATTTATGTTGAAAGGCCTTCACAGTTTTTCAAGTACCTTGTACCTTTCCAGTCACGAATTGTAATCCTAATTCTTTCTCTTTTTAAAACAGACAGAAAGAGAAACTGTGTGGTTTCACATTCCTCCAGGATTTCTAATAGCACAGTACACTGCCAAAACCAAAATTGGTGCTTTACTAACATGCCATTGGGTTTAGCTCAAATGATGTCCAAAGGCTGTCCTATATACCTCACTGTATCCTGCAATTACCAAAGATTAATATATGACTTCATTTTCCTCTTTTCTTTCTCAGTAATTCTGGGACCAGAGCCAGCAGCACAGTTTCCTTTTGACTCAAAGACATCATTCAGTCTCTGTTTACACTTGTTTTATAAGGGGAAAAAAACCTTCTCAAAGCAACCATCTCTCTCTGCATTTCCCCCTGCTCTCTAACATAATTAATAGAAAATTGCCTCTATCTATCATTTAAATGTAATCACATTTGTGAGGGAATTTTTATGAAGATAAATACAGAAATAATTCACAGTTGATCCCAAGGTCAGTCAAAACGACCTGGAGGAAACTTTGCAGGCAGCTGAAATTGTCCTTAATTTGCTGTTGTGCTTTGAGAGCTTTGTCCCATGGTCATTTTCAGTAGCCACACGTGTGATATTATTACAGTAGGGCTGGGTAAAAAAATATCGATATCTTGATACTAATCGATTCTTAAATCCCAAGAATCGATTAGTCTAGCCTGTTTTCAGTTAATGGACAGAACATTGAAGGGCACTTCCCATCCAATAAATCGCAATAAGCATTGTGCTTTGGTACTTTTAATATGAAACAAAGTCTCAGATTTCAAATTCTGTCCATTGTATTGCAGTATTCAAACAATAAATGCCATTTTGGCACTGTTACATGTGGAGTGACAGATCGCTGTATCGCCTTGGGTAGTAGGTAGGAAAAGGATAAACTTAATACAAAGTCAGCATTTTCCAGATTTTATTTTAATACGTTTGCTTTGGCTACCGTACAACGAATATATATTCTGTATAGTTGTATGTTTATAGTTTAGGATGTTGCCATATACAATGGAAATGTTTCAAAACCACATTGTTACCCAAATATGTAGTTTTATTAGAATTTAAAGGATAATTAAAGATTATTAATGAGTATTATTTGTATTATTAGACAAAAAATAATACAAATAGTATATAGTATATATATATATATATATATATATATACAAAAATATTAATAATACAAAAAATTATTAGATAATTGTCACCTTTTTCACCAACCCGGAGTTTTCAGGTATGTTACTACAGCACAAATTATGTAATTTTTGTTGTGGTCAAAACATGTTTTATCCCTCATTGAGCAAATTGAATTTCATTTATTAATTCTGTAATTACATGTAAATGAGCACTGTTTGTAATTCTCTGAGTATAATTCTACAGTACTTCTTTGATTGTTTCACAGGCCCAGGTGGAAAAAGAGTTTTTCAGTTTGTTTTCAGTGTGCCTGAAACCATTGTTGTTCTTGTCATCCCATAGGTATCTCCAGAATCATTTATCAAACTTGTTTGCTGAAGCCTGGGAGACACGTGATCTGTCCCAACTTCCTGTTCACATCCCACATGCCACAGAGGATGAGGTGAAATTCTGCAAACAACATGTTGTCTAATATCCTACCTTTTCTCACACAGTATGGGCCTTTATAAATATAAAACTGCCTTTATATTTCAGGATAGAGGTCCTTCCTAAGGAGGTTTGAAAACCTCTGGTACACTGCAGAGATTATGGTTACCATGGTAATTCCTTGTTCCTTTCCTTGGCTGCAACCCCACCTGTACTTCAAAATGAATTGTGTGGCATAAGAAATAAAATTTGCATGTTAAATTGTGTGTTTTATTTAATCAATAGTTCATCAACATCAGCAAAAACACTCAAAAGCTCATTATGATCAAACTTCTAAGCACAAAAGCTGGAATTTTGAGTCATTGTTTCTTTGGGGGTAAAATTAGCTTCAGGACAAGAATAAAAGGCTCTCTGTATGGTTATGGACTCATTTCATAATGCGCGCTCTGCTTGGAATGGACAGAATATATAGTTAAGCAGTTTCTGAATGACGCACAGAGACTGAAAGGTCATGTGCACATGTCGTTGATTCATTTCAAAATGTCTATTTTTTATTTTTTTTGCCAGCAATTCTATTGTGTTTTGTTAACTGATCATACAGGAAATTATTTAAAATGATATGCAAATTAAAAATGTGACTGGTCATTTCTTTGTTATTAATATACCTAAATCTAATATCCATTGTTCTTGAGTTCCCTCTACACAGAATCAGATGCAGTTTTATTTAACAGCACATGGTTAGTGTAGTCAGACTTTGACTCAGTCTTCTGTTTGTTGTTCAGGGAAACATTAATGGGTTCAGACTGTAATTCCAACTAAAAAAAAAATAGTTTTACTATTATGATAAAAACATTCAGAGCCAGCATTCAGACAGCTGTTATTGTGTGCTGTCAAAGGTCTTACTTTTACTCTCCTCTCTTATATATTCTCTCTCTAACACTATCAAAAAACTACTGCACACTGATGTATGTGTACATGCATATATAATCTCAGCGTTTGAATAGGCTTAGTCAGAAATGGAAATGAGTGAGTCAGCATTGTGCAAGAAGCTGTTTTCTGCCAGAGCTTTTTGAATGTCAGTGAAGAGCGATATAAAGAACATTAGCATGTTGATGGAACTTTGCATCTTGTCTGAATAGACTGTATCGGTTGAAAACAGAAGGACAAACTGAAATGCGGCTAGGGTCATACCCATTTCATAGAGTTCTGTAACTTTTTAAAAATGAATATACTTTTGTTATGATGTAGGGAAGTATGTCTATAAAACGACTTCAGCTGTCAGACTTCCAGAAGTATGCTCTGGTCAAGCTCTAGGGCCTACATTTTATTAATTATAACTTGATTATTTACACAAAGGCAAGATGGCAAGAAAACAAGCAGGATGTCGTTTATTCTGGAAGCTAACATGATATAATGAGTTATCGTTCACTAGGGGATTGAGAGTTAGCTTACATGACGATGCCAAATTGAAGTTAATTTTTATATATTTTTTTAAAGAATCGCCATTGGACATTTCGATCATATTTATTTCTAGAATTACAATGTGAGAGGGAATGATTTACAGTGAAACCAAACAACTACAACAAAACATCGCAGGAACCATCAAATTGAAAAAAATTGATGTAATTTCCTATTGGATGTCAACAACAAACTGGATGTTTTTTAAGGAACTGGATTTTTAAAGGAAGCACTGAAATTATTTTAAAACAATCCCAATATTCACCTAATTTTGATTACAAATTACTAATAATTTTTAGTGTTAAAATTGTGAGTTTAATATTTCAATCATTCTAATATGCTGATTTGGTGGTCAGAAAATCGTAATTATTTTCAGTATCAAAAACAGTTGTGCTGCTTGTTAAAAGCTTTGTTGAAATCTTTGATGAACAGAATGTACAAAACAAGCATTTTTTTGAAGTAGAAAGCTTTGCAAATATCTTTACTATTACTTTTGATGAATTTAATGTGTCCTTGCTAAATAAAAATGACTTCTTTTAAAAAAAAAACTTACACACCCTAAATTTTGAATGGTAGTGTGTATCTTTAAATATTAGGACATGTATGAAAGGGAAACATGTAGATGTGCAGCCAATATGTGATTTTTGTAAAATAAATTTGTTCAAAGATACCAAAACATGTATTTATTATATGTCAGCATTTTTACTATTGGCAGAGAGATAGACAGTGATAGAGGGCCAGAACTGCCTAAAGTAAATTTGCAATGCTTGCAAGTAACAGAAACCTGAGCATATGAACAAAAGTAAACAGTGTAGTTAGATTAGTACGCCTGGTTTCTGTCTGTCAGTAAGGTACTCAGCTCTTGCTGTATTGTGAAGTGCAGGTGCTGCTGGGCATCTTGAGTGTAGAATAGTCCCATTAACATATTCTAGCAATTGAATGACACATTTATGACATAAAAAAAAACAATCATACATTTCTGTACCTTACTAGAAACATACATGTTTGGCTATGTATAGTGAAGTCCAAAAGTCTAAGACCAAATTATTAGCATAACATTTTGAGTGAAAATGTCTTTGCTAATGTTTGTTTGAAAATGTATTAACTTAGTCTAATGACAACACCTGCATGGACTCCAGAAGTTTGTATCAAAGTTAATGATCGTGTTCTCCAGCGTGATTTGATAAAAACATCTTGTGCTTCAATGGACTCAAGAACATCTGACCTTTTGAGTTCACATCAGTTGACGTCAGGGTCACAAAGTTGCTTAAATTAGTTTAGTGTCCTAGATATAAGAATCTTTTCATTTGCCGTCATAGTTTTTCTTTGTTTTACATGTCCACTATCCTAAACTTTCTGTATTTGTTTTTTCCTAGGTTTAAATAGGGGGAAAAAAATCCACAATGTGGTCTCAGACTTCTGGGCCTCACTGTGTATCATTTGTGTAAGTCCATGTCCATAGTGATAAAGTTATATCTTTTCACTTGACAGATATGAAGTGATGAGACCATGGCAAATGACTTATATTGTGTTGCTGCTGTACATTCATTTAGCACACATCCGTCCTCTTAAAGCTCCAGGGAATAAAAGCTACAGCCATGGCATCTCACCTTATTAGAAGTGCTGTATACACGGCATCTGTACTGGAATCTGCTTAAAAAAAATGAAGAGTGCTGAGCTGACGACACTGCGAATCTGTAAACACCAATGTAAATCAATTACAACAGGAAAAACACAGTCCCATGTATAATTTGATCTGATTATGCTGTTGACAGCAGCGGCGTAATGATTACTTCCACACAACAGAGTCAAGGCGTGTTGCTGGCTCCGAGATGTGAATGTATTGTATTATCAGGCTAGAAAATCTTTGATTTGATTTGTCAAGTTGTTAGGCCAGCACTAGAAATTCAATTTGATATTAATTAAAGGGAAATGGAGAAGGGGGAAAAATAAATGTGGTAATAGCCTGTGACGACTTCAGAAAAAGAGTTCAGGTGCATGTGCTTTTTATGTTCGAGATCAATATTAGTGTGCTCATTTTGATTAGAAGAAACAGTGTGATTTGATCAGTGTAGACCTCAATCTCTTCAGCTCTTTATTGCTTCTGGAGTGACTGCACTCCCACTCCACCTGGGCTCACTCTGCCCATGCATCTGATATCCTCTGCTCGGAATGTTATAGAGCAAACAATGTAAGATGAGTTTTTTGGATTTCAATTTTTATCTTTTTTTTTCAGTGTGTGTCTGTGATGGAGGGGGTGGGGTGGAGTTGCTATGCGCAGCAGTTGTATAATAGAAAATGAGTAAAGATCACACCGGCTAAATTTTGATGAAGGAATCATTTACCGGGATGCTTTGTGCTGTGTTCAGACCAGCTGTCGTGAAATAGCGTATTTCACTTATCAACAGTGAGTCTAGTATATAAAACATTTTTAATCTTTTGTCAATTTAATCTTGGTGCAGCAGTAAACAATGCAGTAAATAACTCCAATACCAATTATAAAACGACTCATACTTTAATTTGTATATTAAAACAGCATAATAATATAAAAGCGATAAAAGCTTACATAATACAGTTTAGTATAATATATTACATTTTTTCATAAAAATATAAATTCAATTTTGAACAATAATAGTATATTTTATTATGTTTATTGTCTTTAATTACATTTACTGTCTTTGCAACAAATACAACATAATTTTTGTCTTTTAAGGAAACTTAGAGTTAAATTAATTAATAGGGTTTTTACTGTGTTTAACAGTGTAGAAATAGAGAAGACAAGCTTCTCTCTCTCTCTCTCTCTCTCTCTCTGTCTTATTCTACATGAAGTGGATCGCCTCATGGGGGCAGCATACTGAAATTCAAGTTTGTTTATATAGTGCTTTTCAAAATACATATTGTTTCAAAGCAGCTGTACAGAAAATGCTTGCTTCATTATGACAATTTGGAATTATTCTGTTATCAACCAGAGATAAGTCTAAGTAATGTCCGTAAGTAAAACACCTATAATATTATACTAATACTGTATGTTATGTGGATAGATCACATCATGAAGTTAAGCAGACACAATGAATGTATTGGGCAGCAATTACAACTTGTAAGGATGACCATACGTCCTCTTCTTCCCGAACACGTCCTGGCTGGGATTTCTAAATTGCCTAAAATGTCCTTTGTTTTCCTTTTGATGTGCTCCCTACAGTCCTTATAGGCCTATTTATCTGCATTGCTTTGAGCCTTCTCTGTAGATCCCACCTTCTTACACGCCGCGATTGGTCGATTATGTAGTATGCCTGCACGCTATTGGTCAAACTACTTTTCAGTCATTTCCTTCTGCAAGTATGAAACCAACAGGAAAACAAAGCCAACACCCGGACATATAGGCAATTTAGAAATTCTGGCCAGGACATGTCAGGGAAAAAGAGAACATATGGTCACCATGCAAGGTGTGCTTGCCTTGTAATTATTACAGTATAAGGATAATATTTAACAGTTTTATATCAGGATTCTGGAGTCTTTTGCAAGTGCTGGTGTCGTCTGAAATCTTCGCAAAGGCTAGATCTAAACTGTAGCTGGCAAAATTTGTAGTTTCCTCAGAATGGGCATGACCAGCCAAATTCCGTTTGCTCTCTCTATTATCAGTCACTTTTGCAACAAATTGATCATAGCTTACTCTGAATAGTATTAGGACTTTTTCACAGTCCACATGTCCTCACATCCGTATGGAAGTTTTTTCCTAACAAAATGAAAATGAAAATTCAAATGCCTAAAAAGATCAAATAATAAATCAAACTCTCAAAACAACTGCTCAAATGAGAAATCAAATGCTCAAATGATCAAATAATAAATCAAACTCTCAAAATGGCTCCTCAAATGAGAAATCATATGCTCAAAGGCAATTTCATTTACTCATTCGAGGAAGCATGAACTATATCAAAAATCAAATTAAAAATCATTTGTATTTGATAATTAATTTTCATCATCAATTCAGTATAAACCTGTCATAAATAAATTAATTCAGTGCTCAAATCATAAATCAAATGCTCAAACCGACATTACAAATGATAAATCAAATGTTCAAACGGACATTGTAAATGATAAATCAAATGCAAATGAGGAGTGTCAATCAAGTAGCGTGGGCGGAGCTTTGAGATGCGAAGTGAAATCTTTGCGTGTCAGGGGGAGCTGCCACCAAAACCTGCCACAACTAAAGGCAGCTGCCAATCTGATAGATGTGTGTGAATGAACATACAGTCCAACCTGGGTCTCCTTCTGTTGCTTTGGCACCTTTTACAATATATAATTCTTTAAATTTTACCCCAAATGCAGAGAGTCCTGCTACCAGCGGGAGCCACCAATGGTATACAATAGGTCAATAGGTCACCATTAACCAAACGCATTTCACCTGCCTCAAGATCTCTCACTGTTTACACTCCGATTCATGCACTTGAGCAAACAGACAGTGCAATGCTACACTTATATACCTATTTGCCACCGTACCTTATATTTTATTCTGTTTACAGTATGACTGTTAGGAGAAAATACATTTGCACTGCCCTTTTCTATGACCTTCTATAACCTCTTGTAGTTGCATAGCTTTGCAGACATGGAACTATTTATATCCAGTCTGAACTAGTTACATTTCTTATTTTATCAAGTGCATTGACTTCAATAGCCTATGTATCCATGGTTACCATAATGTGTGAAGCTTACAGTATATAAGCTGTTGTCACGTACAATAAACTGAGCATTGGGCGCTGTGTGTGTGTGTGTGTGTGTGTGTGTGTGTGTGTGTGTTTATTGACCTTTTAAAATTAAAGAATTCAACAGCAAGTTCTTGACATATTTCTCACATTTACACATTTATAAGTATAAATTGAATCAATTTAAATAAAATAAAAAAATACAACTTAAAAGAGAAAGAAAAAATAATGGGCATCACAAACATATGTTAAGTTCATTTAGCAGAGACACGGTTCTTTGGGCTTTTCGATTTTTTTTTTAACTTTTTAAAACTTTTCTAGGCTGTTTGAAAATGAGCAAAATTGGGTTTTGAGTAGTTTGATGAATATAAAATGTTCCTAATAACAAAAGCAAAACAATAATAAATATTTTTTCTTTTAGAAAAGTCATATTCATTTGAATGAAGTAAAACAGATGATAAATTTAAGACTAGGATGCAGTTCACTTTAACACTTAGAAATTGTGACATCCCAGACCAAGACTCTGTGTCTTCACTCAATGCTTCCAGGGTACCTCTCACTTCACTCTGATACTGCCAAATTCATACAGCGAGAAATTGGTTGTAAATTTATTCTAACACCGACTGATGCACGTGACCAAAAAGACATTGCAACTCTGCTCTTATATACCTATTTGCCATCTCACCTTATATTTTATTCAGCCACTTTAATCTGCACGTCCAGTGACACCTAAGCGTCGTGCCTGCCTCAAGATCTCTCACTGCTCACACTCTGATTGATGCACGTGAGCACAGTGGCGTGCACAGGGGGGGATTACCTGAAATAGTAGACCATCCGGGGACTTTTGGCATACTCTTTTCAACATACTATGCTTTGGAACACACTTATTCTAATCTCACATACTATTAAGATGGATAGTATGAACATTGGGACACAGGGACAGTTAACTGAAGACAACTGCTTCTGCTTTGGTGTCATGATATACCCACACCACTAGGTGTCAGAATATTTTCAAGATAACATATTGGACAGTGGAACATCGACAAAAAATACAGAGCTTCCATTTAAGCACACTTTCTAAGAAAAATATGGGTTGAATTCAAAATAACATACTAACATACAACTATTTCTGACATATGGCAAAAATAGTAAGAGTCCAAACCCAGCCGTGCCTATATCTGAAACATCCTTTCAACAGACAGACATCTAATTATGTGTTGTGGTCTTTCAACTTCTTTCAAATTTTCAGACTAAGAAGGAACACTGTTGAGCACACAGTAGTTTGACCAAACAATATAAACATTCCCTGAATGGATTTGTTTTCATAAACTTTATGACCTAGATTCTGCCAAATCTCATTTCTATCTTAAATATTTATCTTCACACAGTGAAACCAGCTTGTTGTATTCATTGAAAACTACATTCTTGCATATCACTCAGTTTTCAAATGCTTTATGTTATTGTTACTGAGATAGCATTGACATTTATAGACTGAGAGAGTGGAGAACAAGCGAACAGTATAATTTTTGATAAATGAGGAACGTCATATGTAACCGTTTTTAATGATCATTATTTACTAGTGAACAGAGAGCCAAGACTAAATCCAAACTATGATGAATTGCTGATCAATACATTTATGACAAGCCACCAGAGCCTCGGACTGTAATGGGAGACTGTGTCTGAACTGAATATGTTCAATCAAGCTGTTGTGTCGCAGTAAATGTTACTATACAATGCATGTTATTTGACTTGGCACAGCAAGCCCAGTGTGGCATGTGGTTTGCAAGACACAAGGAGGGTTTTATAAGGGGCAGCTGTGATTACATTCCTCTCTTCCATTCCTTCTCATTATGAATGTGAAACAGAATACAGCCCAAGCATAACTTACAGCACTTACAGGAGGTGTGAAACTCCACTAAGGTACAAACCACACCAAATAAAATATACATAATGCTGGTGGAGTTTCATAGTCTGGCTCTCCTGTGTCCAAAGGACTTGTGCTGACTTCTCAAAATGAAAGGAGTCTGTTACTGTGAAGCCATGTAAATAAACATGAACATTTCCCAACTTTGACTTTTGAAGAGGCAGAGAGCTCAGTGAAGGACATGACAACCCAGATAGGCCTACATGCACCCACCATCTATAATAAATCATAAATAATCATAAAGTGAAGTTCATTTCAACCACATACGAAAATGCCGAAAATTATGACAGGAAATTATGTTAGAAATTATGAGAAAAACAATTACACAAAATGTCAGAAAGGAATTCTCATAATAATAATTATAATTATAATACTACTACTTGTGTCATAACTATATGACTTTTTTATATTCTAATTTTGCCTTTTTATGTCATAATTTCGATAAACATCATTTTTTTTATGTTGTAATTATGATTTACCAAAGTATGTTTTTTTTCTAATCTGGCGGAAATGAGCTTCCATAATAAAGAAATTGCCAAATATTTTGATATCTTACTTTCTCGAGATCATAATTATTATAAAAACACCTAACACAACCAATTACTAATTTTTCAGCTGTGTCTTGAACAGTCTCACTATTGATAATTAATAGTCACTTTTCTTTTCTTTTTAAATAGACCTGTCTGTCCAGTGTTATTTTATTATATGATTTACATGATGCTCATTTCCATTCATGGAAAATATACAAAATGTACAGTGCGACCAAGTGAAGTCAGATTTTTGAACAAATTACTTCTATGAACTGGTTCTTTTTGGTTAGATAAAACATACAGCTTATCCAATTCTTGACCGAATTATTCTTTTAGAGAATCAAAAAACATAGAGGGTGACAAGCGAAGTCCTATCCCCAAGCAAAACACTCTTATGAACCTGTTCTTTTTAATGAATCGCAAGCACATGAATCAGTTTTTATTACAGAACCTGTCATTCATTTCTTCATGTCCAACTACATGAAGCAACGGATGCCAAGTTATGTTACACTTAAGACTAGCGATACCTAAATCAGTGTACCTACTGACTGGTTGTTTATAATGTGAGGTTAAAAATACACATGATGAGTTTTGTCAGTGGTATAAAGGAATGAATGAAATATGCCATCGGGTTCAATTTGTTTCGTTGTTGCTTTTTACATTTATTAGTAAAATGATCGTGTAATCTGGGATTTCTGTTACATTCCTTCAAATTAAAAGAATCATTAATGGAACAGCTAAAGACCAGAATCAACAAGAGAAGCTGAATCATAACCAGAATCATTAAATTGGTATATTTATTAAGAGCTACGGAGCTAGTGTGGTTTCTGTGGATGGATGGATTGTTTTGTGCACAGATCATCAACAACTTCCACTGCAGCATTTGGGTTTAGTACTCTGTTTTGTGTCTTGAGTCTTGGTGGTCTGACAGTGGACTCCTGATCAGAGGTTGTTATGAGCTAATCAGTGGGTTCAGTGATGCTTGGTCGGTTCCGGAAGCTCAGCTTCAGGAGAAAGGACACGTAGTTCAGGGACAGTGGAGAATCTTATACCACTCTAATAGTCCTTTGATTCCCTTGTCACAGCCCACTTGAGGGGCAACAGACCTAGTTTGCTCTGATGATCTCTTTCTGCTGGGTCATTGCCTCTGTTAGAGTACGGTTTGCAGTGACCCCCTTTTAGCAGGGTCCTGTCAAGACCCCCGTCATTTTGTAGCTCTATATGTTCAGACATTCGGGTTTGAACTTCATTTTAAATTTTAATGTAATGTACATCTAGAAACATCAATTATTCCGGAGTGATGTTTAATCAATGCACTTCTAAAAGAGTTGTAAAATCAATATTGATTATCCTCTAGTTGTACTTAAATGACCACTCATTGGGTTTAATTATGCCTGACTCTCTTTCAAATGCTCTTCTTTAATGAGGTATGTTAACAAAACGAAGAGTCCATTGTGACTGCTATCTTGTATCATTTATCTGGAAAGGACTCTATGGGAACGCTAGTTAACATGAAGCCTGTGAACAAAATCTGAACCTAAGTAAGTGTAGAGTGTGATGAAATTCCAAACTTGGGAGACTCCGTGGAGCAAATTCCATCGTTTCGAGTCTCTCCCTTTCACATTTCATCATCAACACTTGTGTCACATTCACCAATTGAATGGGACATTGTCCTCCCCTCAGAGCCCAGTCTCAATAACTGCCCATTTTCTGGGTCCCTGTCCTCACACAATCACGTATCAACTCCAATCTGTCCACATAATGCTCTGCTGCCTGCCTGGAATGGCTGCTAAAACCTAGTGCCACTCCATTTGCATCCACTGCTTCTGGCCAGGTTGCGATTCCCTGCCATAATAAACACCCTTGTCGTGAAGGTCCAGGTTCGATGGATTTTGTCACCAGAAGAAACTTCTGCAGCATTTCAAAGCAAGAAGCTTGTATGCCATGGTATAACACTTGTTTTTAAAGCTGCGTTTCCATACTAGGATGCAGTGACCGTACAGCATGATCTTTAAAGAGAAGCAACTTGAAAAGATTCATTTTTATAAATGGTGTCTAATAATAAAATTCTGTGGGACAAACACTAAAGTATTTTAATGTAAGCTTGACATAATGTTTGTAACTGCACCAGATACGATTATACTCATCGAGTGTGCATAAGTCAGCTGCCCGTATCTGCGCCCTGTTTGCAACTCAGCATAACATTCATATTCCTCTTAATGGCAGTTTTGTTTTCCACAGGCCTGAGACTCTAGACAAGATTATTAACATGACAAAGAGCCTTCTAGATTTAAAGATTGATAGTAGATTAGTGGGGATGTCAAGAAGGACGAAATCTGATCTGCTATTTGCTTAAAAGGGTCTTATACTTGGTGTGGAAAAAATGGTTTGCACTATACAACGGTCAGTTCTGGTCCTTGAATTTGATTGGCAGAGTGTGCTGATATTTAGTTCAGTCTATCAGTCTGTGCAGTTTAGTACATTTTTTTATTCTTTCTGCAAGGTACATCATTACACCAGTAGATGGTGACAAGTTACTGTCTTAATGAAAGAGTCTTATCAATCGATTTGTTCAAAACATTGATCGTTCTGGAGTCATTGAATCATTAATTCAACCAATTCATTTAAAAACCCTGATTTATTTAAAAACAAACCAAGTGACTGTCTTCAGGAGATCTAGGCTGCACCCAAAATCGCAAAAAATAGTATGTGACAAAAGAAGTATGTCCAAATTCACAGTACTCATATAAGAGTAGGCAAAAAGGGCCTGGATGGCCTACTACTTCTGGCATACAATGGACACTTTACTATCCCATGAGACCACAGTAGAGGATTTGAGAATGGCAGTAAAGTGACGCAACTGATGCTGGTAAGTCACAAGTCTAAGCATTCACAACTGATTCATTCAAAACAGAAACAAGAGGCTGTCATTATGGGAGTCATTTACAGCCGATTTGTTCAAAACATTGATTTATTCAGGAAAGTAACAAGTGGGCTTGTTTGCAGTCTTTGCACTTGACCACTTGTTTACTTACATGACGTGTTTCCGGTATTTGGCCCAAGTGTTCAAGTGGGCAAGTGTGTGTAGAACTTTTCATTACCCGATGAGACACACTTATAGTGTTGTAAAAATGCAAGTTTTTACAGAGCTTTATTTAGATTTTCAATACTTGCATTTTAAAATAAACCTCTGTTAAAATAAATGTCTGTTCAGTAGTCCCCATAACAGATGACACAATTTAATAATTGTGGTGCTTCTAATTAAGTGA